>NC_056739.1:1818189278-1818299278 GCF_019279795.1 Protopterus annectens
ATGACATGATAAAGGGTTTTGTTTATAGTAAGCTGGATGTGGAGGAGTTCTGAGCCATTATCTTGTCTAACAAGTCTACAGGTGAGATATTTTTAAGAGTACAGGGACACCTCTGTATGAGTGATAGGCAAAAAAGCCCTCAACTAATGGAGTGCTTTCACTGGTCTTGAAATAGGTCTCTCTGATGCTGTATATATGTACATTTTCCAAAATAAGTACTGCTTGTAGAGTGTGGAGTTTTTGTTAAGGCTCCTAGCACTGAGCAGCAATACCTTAATGTTGACTGATTCTGTTTAATTACCTGAAAGTTTTAGAAGACTGATTTTGCCTAAAACAAGGACAATAGTGGTGGCAAGGTTTTAAACAATATATGGAAGCCTTGGGGAAAAGATGCAGGTCATCCCTGGCAAAGCAGTTTGGACTGTCTACCATCTCTTTCCAGGTTGATACATATTGCACCTCCTTAAAAGGATACCAGAATGCAGGCCAGTTGTTGAAGTCAATGATTGTGTTGTTACATCATTCTTAGTGATGACAATATTGCTAAGGTTCATACCTGCCATAAACACATATCCTGAGGGCTCCAGCATGTTTCTCTTCATATGTTGCAGGTAGGTACATCTCAAGTCACTTACAACCACAAGTACAATGACTGTGTCATACATGTACTTGTGGTGCAGGGACTTGAGTGCTTACATGCTATGCTGACAGGCAACGGATCATGACCCTAGTGAGTGGTGCATCAGTGTGTCTAACTTTGGAGTCATGTATGACAAGGATTTTGCTATGTTTGGTGGTTTGACCTATGGGCTTTTAGACTGAGTCTGGGTGACCCATATATGCATGTTTCATGGTGAATGCTGACTGTGATGTGTGTTTGTGGGATCACTGAGGGTAATGTTTTTTGAGTTAACTTTAGGACACCTCTGCAGTTGAGCTAGGTTACATCTAAGAGCGGAAATGTAAGGTGTACAAAACAGTGGTGCAACCAGTACTACTGTATGGTACAGAAACCTTACCAGTGAAGATAGAGCAGCTGAGGAAGCTAGAAGTGCTGTAGATGAAGTGCCTGAGATGGGTGATAGGATGCACCCTATGGTACATATGAAGAAATGAGGATATCAGAGCCATACCTCTCAAGTGTACCTCATTATGAGGAACATACCTTATTCGGGGTCTTAAAAAGTTCATGTTCCTCGAAGTTTCTCAAAGTTCTATATTGAAAGAGTCTGTCACACATTCAGAATTTTTTTAAGTGAAATCCATGGTAAATAGAAATGAATCATATTAATTCATTAAATGATCTTCTTTATAAGTAAAACCAGCATATTTTAACCATCCTATGACCTTCCTAGTTGAAGTTGTTAGTAAGCCATTAGTATGTGTTCCAGATTTTGCCCATTTGTTCCACCTTATGAAGGCGAGTGTTCCTCATTTTGGAGATGGAAGGTTGAGAGCTATGATCAGAGCAGAAGCACAAGTAACTCCAATTGCAGAGAAGGTCAAAGAGAACAGATTATGGTGGTTTGAGTACATGTGCAGGAAAGCAGAAGACAGTTTGGTGAAGATGATTTGGGACAGACGGGAAGAAGACAAGAGAAAACAAGGGCTTCAAGCAAAGAGATGTGTGAATTTTGTGAGAGAAGACCTGTGACAGTCAGGCATGACTGTTGAAGAAGCTTGTAGAGTGGCACTAAATGAAGAGAGATGGTGACAGTTGACATGACACCCCAGTCACATGTAGAAAATGTGAAAAGGGGGGATCTGTTATGATGAGAAGTGATGGAGATGATATGCTTGAGACAGGTGGTAGGATGCACACTTTAGGACAAAAGGATGGAGAAATTATGACATCAGAGCAGAAGCCCAAGTCGCTCCAATTGCAGAGAAGACCAAAAGGAACAAATTACAGTGGTTCAGGCACATGTACAAAAAAGGAGAAGACAAGCTGTTGAAGAAGATTTGGGACAGACATAAAGAAGGCAAGAAGGAACAAGGGCATCCAGCAAAGAGATGTAGTGATGGATTGTGTGAAACAAGTTCTGTGACATTCAGGCATGATGGTTGAAGAAGGTAGGACAGGGGCATTGAAATAAGAGAGATGGTGACAGCTGACATGACACCTTTACCCCATGTAGAAAATGGGTAAAAGGGGTTAATGATGATGATGTCTGATCACTGTACTTCCTGACAAGGAGGGCATACCCCATACTGTTGCTATATAGTGAGAGTACATAAGATACTGCAGTGTCACAATTAATATATATGCCCCCATTTAAACTGGCTCTTCAAAGACAACTGTTGGTTTGAAGTCCTCCAGCTTTGAAAAGGCACCAACGGTTTCCCCATAATCATCTTTCTTTTGTAAAAGAAATGTTTTTATCAACAATCATGAGCTATAAAACAAGAACATATGAGAACTTATATCTTTGTACAAGCCTTTTACAAAGAAATATTTGCAATCATATAAATAAAGAGAAGTAATTATCCTGCCTGTATTTGGCAAAGATTTCTCACCATCAGGTATCAGAGAATAGTATTTGAAATGTTAGAACTTTAAATGCCAAACCCTGAAATAGCAAAAAAGACAAGAAATTCAGGGAAAGAGTCCAGAATTACTGCTGCTCTTTACCTTTAAACTTATTTTTGCTGGGGATGAACACTTTTGCACTCAACAATGTGACGGGCAGGCCCCCAACCTTCTAAACTTATAAACACCAAACTCTAAGATCACCATACCTCATCGAAAAGGGAATATTATGAAAAATGGCAGTCTTGGACATAGTATATATAAGTCCAAACATTCAATCATTCAGTCTTCACACTTTGGGACTCAGCATTGTGAGTCCTGCTATTTCAAATGGTTACCTGTTGCTTCCCCATATGATGGTCATCTTTTTACAAGTATATTTGCATATCAGAATTAATCTGCGGTGGTGGTGCTGCGGTAGCATTGTCGCCTCACAGTAAGATGCTGTCCGGTTCGATTCTCAGCTAGAGCGTCTTCTGCATGGAGATATGCGTGAATGGGTGTACATACGTTGAAGGTTGTGCGTCAGGGCTGGTAACTCGGCACGTAAAAATCAACTACCAGTCATTAGTGGACCGGAGCTCCGCTGTGGCGACCCCTAACCGGGAAAAGCCGAAAGACACAAACAATTTGCATATCAGAATTAACACAGCCTCCAGAAGATGTATTCTACTGGTCCCTGATGCTTTAGTTTCCACAGGTGAATGAAGGCAACACAAACATAAATACATTCTACAGTACTGCAAAATCTGCATGTAAACAATCAATCAAATGATATTGTAACTATGAAATATAAAGGGAAATATTCTTCTTGCTTTTATTTAACTATTACTGCTCATTGTCAGGTGTTAAATAATAGTTCTTATCAAAGCTTCAAGATCATTATGGTGCTTTGCATTATTTTAATTTATTACTAGCATGCATTAGTGTTATACAGTTAACAAACCCTCCAAATGTTGCATTTTACTAGCATTTAATGCTGCATTTTGTATAGCTGAATATATAATTCAGTCATGTAAAAACAAATGTCACAGTGCAATCAAGGCAAATTGAAAGTTACGTACTTACAATAACAATAGATCTGTGTTGTCTGCTTCCATCCTTCCTTGATGGATGGGTCTTCGAATCCAATGTCAGAACTGACTTTGGCCAGTCCAGAATTAGGAGCCAGGGCTCAAGCTCCTTGCCATACCCATCCCTCCCTATCCACAACATTACCTCAGACTGGGTTTGCCAGCATCTCCATGACAGAGCAAAACAGATTGATAGTTAACAGACCCCCGAAGATAAAGGATTTCTAAATATGTACTACTCTTGAGCTAAAAGAGAACATGAAGTTATTCAGGGAGCAGACCATACTGTCATACAAGAAGCCAAGGAAAGGTAATCTCCATAAAATGTAAGGGGGAAGGAAGACAGGAAGTTGATGAAGGACTGAAGCAGACAATACAGATCTATATTTTGGGCAAGTTCATAACTTTCATATCCGATGTTGTCTCTTCCATCCATTCCTCAATGGATAGGACAGAGTCTCCAACTAATGAACTGTTTGGGTGGTCTCATGGAAGTATAATCCAGAGAACAGCAGAGACAAAAGCCTCCCTACTCCTAGAGATCAAATCCAGTTTATAATGAGAAGTGAATGTGTGAACATTAGACCAAGTGGCAGCAACACAAATATCATCAATGGGGGCCCTTGAAAAGAAAGCCATGAAAGTTGAGACAGCTGTAGGTGAAGGAACTTTAAAAGACTTAGGCAAAGATAGGCACTTTTCTTCATAAACATAAGAGATGTAGTCAGATAGCCATATAGCTAAAGATACTGTTGAAACTCCTTGTTTCATCTTAGCTTTAGAGAAGCAGACAAAGAGGTGGTCTGTCTTCCTAAATGTTTTGGTACGATGGAGATAGAAATGGAGCTGGCGATGAACATCCAGCAGGTGAAGCATATATTCCTTTTGTTGATAAAGTTTGGAAAAAAAGCTCACAGACTGGTGCATTGGTTCAGTAAAGTTTCAGTAGCTCTGTGTGAAAAATAATGTAAGGAGGTTTGAAGGACAAAGTCTTTAACTCTGATACTCTCTGGATGAAGTTTTTGCTACCAGAAAAAGTATTTTCTGAGTCAAAAATGTGATGTCTACATTGGCTCCAGGCTCAAAGGGTTGTTGAGTTATGTTTTGAAGCAAAATGGTCATATCCAAGGAGGAGTAGGATCCTTAAGGAGAGGTCCAAGGAGAAAAGCACCTCTTCAGATAACTTTGGATCATGTAAGAGAAGCTAACGTCAACTGATATTCCCCAATATGAAAATCTGAGATAGCTGTTAACTGAACATTTATAATAGAGTAACTGGCCATATCACAAAAAATAGACGATAGAACATCTAAGATGGCTGGAAGAGAAGCCAAAAAAAGGTGTAGATTCCATTGAGAGGCTCAAACAGAAAATCTCTTCCACTTATTTTTGTAAACTTTTATAGTAGATGGTCTCTGTGATTATGTATGAATGTGGATCATTGGAAGTGGAGAAACCAAATGGTTAACTTGAGGACTTGAATGTCTGGATAAGGCATTCTGGTTGGGTCTAAGAGAAGGTCTGGATTGGAATCTGGCACCCAAGGGGGTGTATCAAACGAGGACACAGGAAGGGAAACCACAGCTGTTGAGACCAGAAAGGGGAAATGAGCATGTGATCTTCCTCGCTAATGCTTTCTGCAGACATTTTGCGATGCGAAAGGTAGAAGGAAAAGCATGCAGGAGTTTGGGGAGGGGCAAATGTGGGTCAGAACATCCCTTGGTGACCCCCCTTCTCAGTGATCAAGACAAAAAACTTGTTGAACTTTATGTTTTGGGAAGAAGCAAAGAGGTCACAGCAGGGATGGCCCTAGCAATGGAAAATGTGCAATGCCACCATTGGACTGAGGACCACTCACGAGGAAGGAAGATAGACCTGTTGAAACTGTCTGCCACAACATTGTATTTCCCCAGGATGTGCGCTGCTATCAGAAGGCAATCAGAAGATATCATCTACTGCTACACTCTCATTGCTTCTCAACATAACTGACAGAAATGTGTTTCCCCGATTGTTGATGTACCAGACCATCAAAATGTTGCCCATCTGGATAGCAATTATCCCCAAAAGTAAGGCATTATGAAAGGCCTGCAATACTAGGAGAGCTGCACTCATCTCTAGAGCACTGATGTGAAGACTGGTCTCACAAGGGGACCACATATTAAGACAGTCTTTCCAAAGCAATGCTGGCCCACTGCAGCTAGGAAGCATCAATGGTTACTGTGGCTTTGGGAGGGGGAGAGACAAATAGGCAATCCTGAGATATCTTGGGGGACTGAATCCACCACTGTATGTGTGCCTTGCAAATGTTTGTTAAATTAACTCAAAAGCTCATGGGTTGGTACCTGATTGACCATTGCACTGAAAGTGTCCATTGTAGAAACCTCATATAATATCTAGCTAAAGGAACTAAGGTGATGGAGGCAGACATAGATCCTAATAGTTGAAGACTCAATCTGGCTGGTGACATCCAATAAGATAGAATCTTCAGTGCCTTGTCTTATAGGGTGGACAATCTATTCTCTAACAGTCTTGCTATTTGGATCATGGTATCTAGATGAGCACTTATGAATTCCAGTGTCTGGACTAGGAGAAACTAGGATTTGTCTATATTCACTGTAATACCCAATAGGGAGCAAAGACAGAGCAAATAGTCCCCTGGCACAAATGAGAAGATTCCTGGTAAGAGCAGTTATGAGTCAGTCATCTAGGTAGGGTAATACTTAGAGCTCTTACAGTTTCAGATAAGCTACAACCACTGCAAGACACTTGGTGAACACCCAAAGACCAGAGCCCTGAAGTGAAAATGACTGGATCCCACCCAGAAGCAGAGAAACATTGTGTATTGCCTATCCATCAACATATGGCAGCACGTATCTTGCAGGTCTACTGAGCACATCCTTTTATTCTTCCTCAACAAGGAGAGGATAGACTGAACCATGACCATTTGGAACTTTGTGTGTTTCACATATTGATTGAGGTGACTGAGGTCCAAAACTGATCTATGTTCCCCGTTCTTTTTTGGCACCAAAAAGAATCTTGAGTAAGTGCTGAATCTGTTTTGCCCTGGTGGAACCACCTGGATGGTTCACTTCTCCAACAGCTTTTATATTTCTGCAACAGCTGCTTTTCTTTGAGAGGGTGGAATGTTGGAAAGTTTCTTTGACACACTGGAGGGAAACAAAGAAAGGGGATGGAGTAATTTTTGGTTAGAATATTCTACACCCATGTATCTTCTGTGATAGATGTCCAGGTTTCTGGGTGTAGAGGCAAGTGCCCCCTACCCAATGCCCCCCACCCACCCACCACTGACTCCTGAGTGTGATAGTCAGGCAAACCTTCAGGAGTGTTGTTAAGACCTCTCAGAGAAATGACCCCTAGAAGCCTTGATTCTGTGGGCCTCCTCTGAGGTGAGGGTGACATCCACCATTAGAACTCCCCCCTCTGTCATGGGGGGGGTCTATCTTTAGGAATGTCTGGAGAATACCATTGGGTCTTTTAGCAACACCAGTTTTTTTACCTCCCTTCTTCTTTCTGGAGAAGGACCTCTGTGAAGTAGAAAACTATATTCCTATTGCAGAAAGCATCTTCCTGTCTTACTCACTCCTGGGAAGCATGTCAGACAAGGGTCAAATCATCAAAAGGTGCATTCAGAAAGTTCATCTTAAGGTGCTCTGCAAAGTCACACAAGCACATCCAAGCATGCCTCCTTGCAATAATGATTGTATCTGCTGCTCTCAACATGCCTTCAGTAGCATTTGAAATCAGGTGAATAAAGATGATGGAAAGGGATTGCACGATGGCCAGATGTGAGTCCATCGTCTTTCTGTCCTCTGCAGTTATAGACCCTGACAGAGATTTGGAGAGCTCCTTGGCAAAATCTCTCTGAAATCCTGTGACAATGTGTAACATAATTCAGCTCCCTTAGTGTAAAGGTACCTGAAATGTAAACCCACTTCCCAAACCTGTCCAATGCCCTATATTCCCTGTTATGGGGATTGACAGAGAAGCACTCTTCAGCCAGCTCTTTCTTTGTGGCTGTCAACACCACCACAGAATCAACTACTGGACCCTTGCTCCAATGTGGATGATCTTTAGGTGGAACTAGAAACTTATCTGGTTTACACTGTATTGGTTCAGTCACATCTGGCTCTTTCCATGCCTGCCAAGAGATTAAGTCGACCATTTCATCCATGGGAGGGACCACCCAAGATGTAGCTGGGCAAGATTCAAAGGCCTCAAGCAATGAGGGGGCTTTGGAAGACCAACCACCTGTCTGTCTCAAGAGTTCAAGGATTTCCCCAAATGAGATGCCCTCAAGTGGTGATCAGGAGGACCCTTCACCTTCATCAAAATTAGTGTCTTCAGTGAGCAACTCCTGTGTGGAGTTGACATTCCTCCTCTTACATGTGCATTTCCAAGGACCCTCTGAGGTAGGATACTCTGGGGAGGACTCAGAAGATTAAGGGTGAGACCTGAATGAGGACGGTCTCAAGGCTCAATGGAACCAGCTGTCCTCATGGGATAGGAAGAGCAGGATCAGGACTACGAGCTTTTCAGTGGGGGATGGGCAGAGCCACAAATGTAAGGAAAGTCCATTCACAATAAATGGAGAGTGCTATCTTGACCCTCCTCAAAATAAGAAGCTGAGGTGGAGCTCAAAACCACCCCAGTAGGAGCCAAAGTATCCAACTGAAGTGGGTCCCTGTATCTATCCTGGGTCTTCTCTGAGGCCAACATCAGAACCAAGCTATCTAGTGCCAAAACTATGAGAGGAATGGAAACCAACAACTTCAAGTTGATCCCCTGTTCCTGGACTCAGTGCCAGTGCTTTGACTCCTAGAATCGGCAAGATCCAAGGAGCTCAGAACTGGACAGATTAGAGATGTCACCAGAGTAGAACATGACCAAGTCTTCAGATCTCATGAGGACAACCCATGGGTTTAACTCAGATCCAAAGTCCCCAAACCTGTAAGATGGATTGGAGTAGGAGCAGCCCTGGAGAGGGAGGAGAACCAAAACGCACAGGTCTGACAGTTGTTGGAGCCAGGAGATCCTCCAACTAAATTTGGGTCCTGGGAGGTACAGCATTTTTTCATATTTCTAAGTATCAGGTTGTGTATGTTTGTACCTCTGGTGGACATATGGGCTATCTGCTTCAAGGTGTTTGTGATAACAAAGTCCAGGAATCTTTGGGCCTGTAAGTTTGGGGTCATGTAAGTATCCCCGTTTATAGTGGGGTAGTTGAAGTCACCCATGAATATAGTATTGTGTTGAATGATGAAGGCTTCCAGTAAGTCCAAGTATGAGTTATGGGTTACTTGGGTCATACAGGGTGACCTATAGCTTACAAGGATATGATCTGAGACTTTGCCTTTGGAACTCTCGACATAGAGAAACCCAAGTGCATCATCCTGTTTGACTAGTCTTGAGGTGAGCTTGTTGTTGATACAGATTGAAACACCTCCACCTTTGGTCCCTGCATGTGCAGTAGGTGACCTGAATGTGTGGAAGGCATTGTAGCCCTGCACTGTCGGGTTGTTCTCCATGGCTTTAAACAATGTGTTAGTAAATGCACAGATGCCCATATTTTCCAGGTTGACAAGAGCCTGGAGGGATTACCGTTTCTTGTTTAGGCTCCTGGCAGTGAGCAGTAACACTTTTAGATTCCCTTGGGTTGGTTTTGCTACACTGGAAAGTTTGCCAGTTTGGCATTGCCTAAAAAAGATACTATGAGGATGGACAATGTTTTAACCAATATTAGATAGCCTAGAGGAGACAGGTGCAGACCATCCTTAACAAAGCAGCATGATCTGTTAACCATATCCTCCCATGCTGACAATTATCATTAAAAGATCAGTTCAGAGCTGCTGACTAACAGCATGTACTTTTAACTATCTTGAAATGGACTGTTAGCAAGAAAGAAAATGGGTGGGTTACTCTGCTTTCTCCTTCTTAGTGCAATACATGCCTCTTTCTCATTACTGTTCAGAAAATGACGTACATAAGCTTATTAATATTCATGAAACAATGCTTCCTAGTGTCCTGAGAAGTTGTTTTGCTCTTTTATTCATTGAAGTTGTTTTGCTCTTTTATTTATTGGTGCTAGAAAATCAGAAGGTTGTGGGTTCTATTCCCATACTAGATAGATAAATTGCTGACACTGCAGTGCAGCATAAGGAGGGTGCTGGACCAAAAATAAAGGAGATGATATCCAACCAGACAATCATATTTGCCTTCATCAAGGTGTTCTAAATGCAAAAGCTCTGCTGGCTTCAACGTGACTTCCCAGATCTACTATAATCCCACTCATTTGCCAATTATCTGTTTACAATAAAGCACTGTATCTTTGTACACCCTGCTGATCAGTTTGTTGAACAATAGTGCACCAAAACGAGTACTTTTTATAGTGTCCTCACACTGTCACAGATACATGATGTAATAAGCACATGCCAAAAGCACATACTACCTGACAAAAGCAGGCATAATAGGTATACAGAACATAGCATAATACAATGTACTGCAGTATACAGGGCCACATACAGCTAGAAGGTACCACACTGTATTCACCAAATATGCACTCTGCAACCTGTTGAAAATAGTGCAAGCCATACATGGGTATTTAATGGTGCCTCATCAATATGTAAGACATCATGTGCACCATATTCATACTAAATTGTCTGGCATGTCAGTATATCATTAGGTATCCCATAGAAACATTGTGATCAGGCACTAGATTTCTGCTTTTTCATAAAGGAATCCATGTTCATTCTATACTTTGGACTGTATCTGTTTAATAACAAAATAAAGAGAGAGAGAGAGAGAGAGTGTGTGTGTGTGTGTGTGTGTATGTGTGTGTGTGTGTGTGTGTGTGTGTGTGTGTGTGTGTGTGTGTGTGTGTGTGTGTGTGTGTGTGTGTGTGTGTGTGTGTGTGTCTTTCTTATGCTGGCAAGGTCTCCGTGCCTTTCTAATGATGAATGGGTCAGACAGCATTTTTGATTACTGTATAACACAATGTAACTACATCACAGTTATGACAGGGCTACATAAGCAAGCACAGGCTAAGGAGACACAGATACAATGAGATATGATGTAGCTCCACAAAGCTAATAGAGGAAGTTATGAGAGAACTGAACTGAGACAGAAGGACGGTGGATAGTAGTGAACGTAGTTTCCAATTAGAGGACTCCAAGTTCACTTAGGACATGAAGAAATGCAATTCATGGAGAGGATAATGAACACCTACAATGGCCTGTCAGACATGGTGGACCATATTAAATCCATGGAAGCAATAAAACAGCATGGAGCAGCTACAGGGAATTGAACAGTAATGAGAGAAAATGCTATGGGTTTCTAGCTGCACCAACTGAGTAAACTTGTCAGACCATTACTTTACTTTTGCTAGCAAAATGTAAGTACATTACTGTTGTATGTAACATGCTGTTTTGGTGGTCAAGCAACACTAAAAGCTATAGCCGCTGTATGTCCTGGTGGATACTTCTACAGTAGTAGCTTCTGCATTGTATGTGTAGCAGCACAGATGCTAGGCTTAAACAAACTTGTATAAGTGACATATGTTATGCATTTAAGAAGAATCATTTTATTTACCCAGTTAAAAATTAAATTAGAAAATAAGAGGAACAATGAACATGATATGAAACCAGTGATATCTGTGTACAAGTTAATAGGTTCATAGGAGGTTACTAGGTTAACAGCCCTACAGCCCTTCCAAGCTTAGCCATATTTATCCTGAGTTGCCTCAATTATCGATGCTTAGGTGAGTGAATATCGCGGAGGAAAGGGTCTATGGTAGTTAATACTGACTTCTTCTGTCCAGGAGTAACATGGGCACCACCCCAGGAGTGAATCTGCAGTCACCCATCCATTGCCGTAGGTTGCTTTTGAAGAGGATCAGGGAGGAGCTCTGTTTCACGTAAATTGGAAGTTTGTTCCAGAGAAGTGGCAGTCTCTGGGGTGATGTATCTATCCTTCCCGCATGACCTGTTCATGTCAGAGGCTAGGTTAAGATCCCTGGAGCGAGTGACACTTCTGCAGTTTGATGCTCATACCTTTGGGCACGCATGCTGAAGATGGCACATTTTCTGTTAGAAGAGGGACAGACTGAAACTGTATTGAAAATGTCGGTGTGCTTTAAAGCTCCATCCCAACCATGTACATGTATACATGTTTTGTGCTGTATAAGAAGCAAGAAAAAGGCAAAGATGCTAGTGCTACAAGATTCTACTTTGCACTGGTACTTTCTCGTCCTCTCCCTTACTGGGCAGCAGCATTAATTTTATGTTGACACCAAAACACACAGTGAATTCCCTTTGGCATATCACAAGTTTGTCCACAGGTCCTACTGAAACAATGTACTGACAGGCACACAAGGAGCTGTACTCTGCTAACTTGGAAATCTGTTGCACCCCACTAGGCTGAGCATGGCACAGTTTACTTCTGACTCCTTTGGTCTTTGTGCTATGGCAGCACTCAAGGGTATGCCCATTGATGCCTGTGATGCCATAGCTAGCATGCTTACTGCATTATATGATGTGCATATACAAGGTACCATCAGTGATGTTATCCTTAGTGGTGATAAGCTGATGACCCACACACCTCCTTCCCATGATAGTGTTGGAGATGTTAACTCCATGGAGGAGTTTGCACAAAAGTTTATAGTGGTAACAATTTGAAATTTTGGATCTGCTAGGGTGAGTCCCAAAACACGAAGAGTGACAGGCCAAAAAACAGGCTTACATATACCAAGTCTGAGATTGTCATTTCCTGGAATATTCCCTTTTCTCTGAGGAATGGCAATCTCAAAGTTAGTATATATAATTTTAGGGGGTTGCTCCACACATCAGGGGTGTAGGGATGCCAACTTGCGAAAAAAAAAAAAATTTAAAGAAGAGCGATGTTAGAGATTCGCTGTTCACCTGGATTTTCAATCTCTTTTTTTTCTATCTGTTGGCACTTGGAGTTACAAATGCCAACATTTGAATAGGAACCCATTTATAATTCATCATGTCAAGGAATATGTGGGTAAGCGATATGTAGACTACAAGCAGATTTACAGAGACTTTAAACCAGCACATTTGCTGACCCCAGGAATGTCTTTCCAGTTGAATGTAACATCCCCATGTTTATGTGCACCTCTGTGAACTACAGTAGCACATATTTTAATGGCAGTATTTTTTTCTTCTCACTGTCTTTCTCCCTCCAGCTTATTAACTGTCAGGTTTTCATATTTCTTGTCCTATATTTGGGGAATCTACAACTCAGGCAGATCTCAAGGTGTTTTTCCCTATCCATTTCCCCATGGTTCCCCTATCATATGCTGTCACTAAAACAGAAGATTGCAGCATCAGGTTTGTTTAATGAATGTATGCATGCTTCAATTCATGCATAATCCTGACTACTATACCAAACCCTGGTTGGAAATCCCAGTATATGACTGCACCTAGTACTCTTGGTGTAATCTCTCAGCCTCTGCTAAGAATCACCAGTAAAAGCAGGTTACGGAGACAGTGACCACATCCTCCAGTTAGTCTGCCAGTGTTTTCATTGGCTATATTGTTGGTCCTTATGCTAACCTTATCCTCCCAAGTCTTAGTAAGGATGGTCTTGTGCTTGTTTTATATATTTTCAAATTCAGTCAATTTTCCGATACACCCACCTTTTCAGGAAACCTGTTGCAATTATCCATTATGCTTTTTTTCTGAAGTAATACTTCCTTGCATCTCACCTCATCTTCTGAGCTGCCCTCCTTTTGTCCTCAAATGGTACTCTTTTGTTGTCGCACATCTCTTTTTTACAATAAGGTACCCACTCGAACTCTATAGATCCAACAGAGACACATAAAGTGATCAAGCATCCCTCCTCCTCCCTCTTTTCCTCAAATCTCCACATTAGCCCTTTATTCCCTCACCATATGGCTTCTCATGCAGTATATACACCAGTTTGTTATGCTTTTTTGAAATATATATATTCTATGTTTTATGCCTATATATACAATGGATAACAGTACCTGCTTCTTCTTTATCTTGATGTTAATTAACCACTTTTCTAAACTCAGCCTGAGAGCACTGTCTGGATAAGTGACTTGCGCAGAGTCATGTAACAAAGGGAATCAAATCCTGGACTACAAAGTGAAGTCTTCACTGTGTAATACCTTAAACCTCATATAGTTGAGACCCATGTGATATATGCAAATGACCCCTTAAGGATCATGTATAATTTTTTTAACAATTTATTTTGGATATAATTATGCCCTCATCATGTTAATTGTGTTTTCTGCTTCTAAAATGTGTAGGTTTTACTTTAGTTACTTCAGTGGACCTATATTTATTAAGTTTAATAAACTTGCATTTCTGTTCATTGTATGCTGAGCAACTGTTCGATTACATGTCATCCAGACCCACCTTCTGATGATACAGTAGTGAGGAGTGTTAGTGTGAGGACTGAAAAAAAAATGCATAGGATTTTTACGTCTAAGTTTAAGATATTAGTTTTCCCCCAACTTTTGTGTAAAGGTCAAACAAACTCTGCAGAGGTCAAATAGCCCCTGGTAGAAACCAGCGTTCAACAAGGTATTCTTTAGTACTATAAAAAATAAAGCAGCACATATCATAAATACACACAAAAAGAAAAAAAATAATAAATCACTGGTATGAATTCACCTTCCAAAGCAATAATTTGAATCCCAACCATTGCTTTGGAAGCTGATCTCCTGATGTTTATAACAGAGCAACATGGTGCTTTATGCTATCCTGTTACCTTCGCCTCCCACAAAATAAATATTCCAGCAAAATATGAAAATATTACAAAATACTAAAGTACAGCACACACACACACACACACACACACACACACACACACACACATTCACAGATGCTATTCTATTAACTCCCTTCAAAAAAATGTTTTAACAAAGCAGTGCTAGCAAAACTCACCCAGTAGCAAACACAGAGTCTATCATGCAGGCTGTACCTTATCTAGTAAAAAAGACAGCTCAGGAAACTTTTAAAGAAGCAATCTTTAAAAAAATTACTGGCATTTCCTTTCCAACCAGTAATACACTAGCAAAATCGGCAACTCATCTCTTTGAATGCATTGTAAACCCATATCCTAGAAAAAGAAAGGGAATACATATCAGCTACAACTGTATTTAGGATAATTAAATACCTTGTCAATACATGTACAATCAGTAGCAAGTAATCTTCAAACAACCAGTCATGCTCTATGTACATTTAGTATCCCTAGCTGCTTGGTAGTTCTGGGACCTAAGAAATTAGATCATTCTAACCCAGTTGCCAACCCGCAAAGCAACAAACAATATCTGTAAATAAAAAAGCATATAGGAATGCATGTAAGCAGTTTTTTCCCCTAATTTTCTTCTCAAAGAAGTGTTAATTACTCCAGCCTGAGAGAAGCTTTTTAGCAGCAGACAACATTCCTATGTATTGTGAGAATGAAGAATTAATGGAAATACAACCTTTTTATGTTTTTTTTTTTTTTGCTACCATCCTTTCTGATCACATGTACGCTACAGCATACATTGCATACACTTGCTGGCGTCCATGTGTGCTACATATGCTATTCACTTTGTACTGAAATCTGTTGCAGAGTACAGAAAACATGCCTACCCACTATTGCATCATCAGAAGGTGAGACCAGATGACACAGATTTGGAAAGTAAACAGCTGTTCAGCATGCAGAAACAAACAACTTTATTAAACATAATGAATATAGTTCCAGTGAAGTAAATAAAATAAAAAATGCTTATTTTCACAGCAGAAATCCCACTTTACGTGACAAGAGCAAACATATAGCAAAGAGAAAGAGCAGAGAAAAACCTTTGCATACGATCTTTAAGGCATAACAGTGTTTCAGCTATATGACTTCTAAATGCTTAAGACTTTTCACTTCTTCAGTCTTTTATGGGTACATTCAGGCCAAATCCCACAAGCTGTAGGCATGCATGTTTCAGCCTTTTTTCTTTGCCTCATCAGTGCAGCATAAGTGGATTGTTTGGCTAGACTTTATAAACAGAGAACTTAAAATCAAGGTTGATGTTCCTAAACAACAGGGTGGCCTGCAAAATATCCCAAACAACAGCCAAACCAAAGGATTAAAAGGTCACACAGACAAGCCATTCAATAAAAAACTGCAAGAAAAAAACAGTCAAGCTAGATTTTTTACTGTGTAATACTTTAAACTCCTATAGTGGAGACTCACAGGATATATGCAATTGACCTCTTAAGAACTTTCCCTTACATATGTTTGATTTACCTCCATTTCACGTTATGTTTCTAGCTAGTAAGTCCATGAAGTATTATAAAACATAGATCTCACCAAGTCCGCTAGATATAGTACATTTCATCTAAAGATTACAAAATAAGCTGCAGAACATATAGACAAACCATTATGTTCACCAGGCTGAACAAGGAGAAAATTACAGTCAGCTGCCTGTCGGGTGCCAGGATCCACCACATAAAGCATGCACTCAAGTCACTCCACATCAAGTACAAATATGACTCTGTCATTGTCCATGCTGGAGTGAATGACTTGAGATGTACCTCCCTGGACTACATGAAAAAAGACATGGAAGATCTCTTGGATCATGTGACCCAGGCAGGTATGACCCTAGCCCTGATTAGCATCTTGCCCTCGCCCAGAATGATACCACAGTATAAGGACAAAATGATTGACTTCAACAATTGGCTAAGCTTCTGGTGTCATTCAAAGTGGATCCAGTATTTGTCTGCCTGGGAAGACTTGATCGACAAACCACGATGCTTTGCCAGAGATGGTCTGCACCTGTCACCCCTGGTATTCAGGTTACTGGCAAAAGCTCTTGCCACCCCTATAGTGCCTTTTTTAGGCAAGGTTCAAAGGATGCAACCACCACCGTAACAGATACAAGCATGCAAAATCTGAAGGTAATGCTACTCAATGCTAGAAGTCTAAACCTCGAAATGCACTCTCTCGAGGCTCTCCTAAAAATGGAAAACATTGATATCTGTGCAGTAACTGAGACCTGGTTCAAGACTCCAGAGAGCACCCCTGCAATACCAGGCTACAATTCTTACCAAACTTTTCGGCCACAAAACCAAGACCGAAACACTAAAGGTAGAGGAGTGTCCATATTCACCAAGAATATTCACACATCCAGGCTAGTTGCCCAACACAATGCATCTGAAATTCTCCAGGTGCAACTAACACTAGGTAAGACTGCAATCCAAATTGTAGCTTGCTACATATCCCCCACCATGCCCCAAGATTCTCACTACACCTTTCTAAACATACTGGAAAATATTAAGATACAACCAAACACCCTAATACTGGGTGATTTCAACTACCCTGCCATTAACTGGGAAAACTACGTGGGTACCAACTCCTTTTCCCAACAGTTCTTGGAATTCATAAATTCCAATGCCCTGGATCAACTAATCCACTGTCCCACCAGGGGCTCCAATATCCTAGACCTGGTCATTACCAACATGTGAGATAGATGCTCCACACCAGTGGCCACCCTCTCATTGGTCAGGTCTGACCATAAGCAAATCATCCTTGACATCCACATCCCAACCCCACCCCCAGTAAGGAAACTTCCTTAAAAAACTTCTTCAAAGCCAACTTCATGCTACTGAAGTCAGAAGGGACAAACTTCATGGCACCCACGCAGATGGGATCTGGAAGTTCGATTGCAGAATCCTACACTAAGGCACTGTGTGAGCACATCCACTCGTGCATGAATCATGCCATCCCAAATAGAACCAAGATGCTCTTCTCCAAAAAAAGGAAGCCAATCTGGTGGTCCCCTGCTATAAACAAACTATACAACAAAAGGAAGAAACTGTTGCAGAAAAGAGGAAAATCCCAGGATGCAAAAAACTCCCTCACCAACCTCAGTAAGAAGCTGAGATCCCTCATAAAATCCTCAAAAGCTAGTTACAAAAATAAAATTGCCAAAGATTCCAAAGACAACCACAAGGCATTTTATAGTCATGTCAAGAATCTAAATGGCAATGCTCAGATCTGCTCTGAGCTACAACAGAATGGCATTAAATATACTGATCCCAAGGATATTACCAATATCCTGGCAGATTGATTTTGTGCCAAATTCACCCCCCTCTCACCCCCTAAAGGGCCCATCTCAATATCAAAAGATTGCTAAATTCCGGTAATCACGGCCACACAGGTAGAAACCGCACTCTCCAAAGCTAGGAATACAGCATCCATGGGACCAGATGACATCCCAGGCCGTGTACTACATGAACTACAAAATGAACTGGCACCTTTCCTAAGTGTCATGTTTAATCATAGCCTCACCTCAGGCTTCGTGCCCACTGAGTGGCACACAGCTACAGTTATCCCGCTCCACAAGGGAGAATGCGTCTTGGATCCTGGGAACTACCATCCCATCAGTCTGACAAACCTGATCTGCAAGGGCATGGAACGCATTATCATGGAACTTATAAACAAAGACATTGGGAACCTTCAAACACTGGACCCCACAAACAAACATCAACAATGCTCTTACTGGTCAAGGTAGCTCTACTTCTTCTTTTTTTATTCCGGGAAACCAGCAACAAGGGATATGTAATGAACGGAGACCTCCCACGGTACAGGAGCCAAATGGCACTGGCATTTCGAGATCTAACACGCGAATGGATAATCACAATTCCTCTTTTCAAGAAGAAAATGCATGCAGCAGCCTAGCACCGAACGGTGAAGTTGCTGACAAGGGATTTAATTTCAAAGCATGGACTGAACTCCAACCGGAGTTTAAACAAGGTACTTTAAACACCAATGTGCAACAATTGGACATTGATTTCGACATTTTTAGTAAAAAACTGTACGCTTACAAGAACTCTCAACTAGAAATCAATTACCTTAGGGAATGCATTAAAGTTCAAAGAGTTCCTAAAGGACTACGGTGTTTTAAATTTCCTGGTAATGCCACCGTGGGCTCTGTTTTATACTCACAATTAGTTGAATTGTTTGATCGCACAGGTTTAGAAATGTTGGATTTGATGGTTCAGGATTATCAGAATAAATGTAACATGATTCTTAATGAACTTACTGTACTTAATGATAGTATTGTTAAACACAAGAACTTTCTTAGGCACAAAAGAAAGTATGATGAAGTTTTCACCGAGGTGGACTAGCATTGTTTGAAAGTTTTAGATAGAAAGACTAAGAAATTGGACAGGGATATGTATGAATACAGGGAGGGGAGGGCATACCCTACATTTAATGGATAGAAACACAGTAATTCCACCACAGAAAGTTTTGACTGTAGAGTAGGGAACCAAAACGCTGCTAATGTATCCAACGCAGAACCACTACATAGGAGTGAACGGTTAGCACAGAAAGGAGGTAACAACTCTCCTCAGGGTTTTCATTTTCCCCAGGGCAGACCAACGGGGAGGAATCACAATGCCCCTCACCAACAGAATTGGGGGAGGGGACGCAATTGAATGCTGCATTAGGTGACCCCACTTCAGTTGACTTTGAATTGATGAGTTCTGGTGGCAGTCACACAGTAGTTACTTATGACAATTTTAGTATCTATAATTATACCAACTTAGCTATCACCCCTGTTTTTTTTGAACTTTTCACTAAAGGTCTAAATTACATCCCGGCAAGACCCTCATATTTGCCTAAACTTCTTATAGAACTAAAACTATTCATTAGAAATCTGAATCTCTCTCTCTTTTTTAAGGGTCAACAAACTTCTACAAAAGTTATTGCTAGGTCTAGTACGTTCAACCCTCCTCTGCATCCTAGTTTGAAAATATTTGAAGAACTTACAGAGAAAACATTCAGAGAGAACCTAGTAACACATTATGACTCCCCACCGAACTTTAATAAACACTTGAAAGAAATAGTTGATTTATTAAGAAAAGAAAAAAAATCAGGGTCATGAAACCTGACAAAGGGGGAGGGATGGTACTCATGCATTTTTTTGATTATGACAATGCCATGCACAACATATTGCAAGACACCGACACTTACGAGCAGTCATCTAAAAATGAATTAAATGTTGCATATGCCAACATAAAATATATCTTGCATGACCACCTACTCCAAGGGGCAATCAACGAAGATTTATTTAACTACCTTAATGTTCCTTATCCTAAAACTCCTATTTTGTTTGGGATACCTAAGGTACATAAAGGAACAAAACCTCTGAAATTTAGGCCAATTGTGGCCGGTGCAGGTAGCATCACTGAACCTCTGGGTAAATTTGTAGAACATAACATCAACCTTTTTGTTTCTACACTTCCATACATCTGCAGAGATTCCTGGGAATTCCTAGCTAGTATTCCATCTGACATTTGCAACCAAGACTTGCTTATGATAACAATAGATGTCGTTGAACTATTCCCCAGCATACCCCATATCACAGGATTAGACTGGTTTACGGAGATCCTAGCTAAGGAATCTGATCTAAGCAACAACTTGGTCAACCTGTTGACTGAATTCATGAGCATAATTCTGGATAATAATTATATCTTTTTTGGTGGGGAATTTTTCAGACAAAGCAAAGGAGTCGCAATGGGTTCCCCATGTGCATCATCTTATGCAAACATCATTCTACACAAATGGGAGCAACTATACATCCACTCAACTAAATGGAAAGAATTTATTTTATTTTACAAGCGTTATTTGGATGACATATGCATTTTATGGCAAGGTACTGAAGACAAGTTTATCCAATTTTTTGATTATATCAATTCCACAACTGACTTTTTGTCCTTTACTTATGAACTCAGTAAAGACTCTCTGCATTACCTTGATGTTTTATTATTTAAAGACAAAGAAAATCATCATTTTCAATCTAGAATTTTTAGGAAAACCTCTTTTTCGAACACATTTCTGCATTTTGATAGTTTGCACCCTCTCTACACCAAAAAGGGGATAGTTAGAGGCCAACTTATCCGAGCCTCTAGAATGTGCAGTTCACTTGAATCCTTTAAGGAAGAAACAAGATTCTTAGCAACCATGTTTGAGGAAAGAGGTTATCCCACACAACTTATTAGCTCTTGCATCACAGAGGTTTTAGGAAAAAGAGATCTAATCTTCCCACCCCTTTTGAGTAAGGGGCTCCCCCTTACTACGAACATCAAACAAGGACAGGAAGGTTTACAGAAAAGTTTCACTTACACATACACCAGTGATGCACATTTTATTGAGAACACTTTACATGTTTTTTGGCCCCTTTTAACATCACAAGACGACATTAAAACTTACATACCAGAGACTTTAACATTTACCAGAAAACGTGACACCAATCTTAAGGGTATGTTTGAACAAAACCCTTGTTCACAACAATCTGGTAATGCCTTTTCATCCCACAGAAAGAATGGTTCATACAAATGTGGTATGTGTAACCAATGCAGGTACATGTTGGACGCTGACCAAGTATTTATACCATCCAGGAACTGTACATTAAAAACATTAGGTCATTATACCTGTAACTCTGTAGGGGTAGTCTACCTGGGTATTTGTTTGTTTTGCCATGGTTTTTATGTAGGGAAAACCACCAGAATGCTTAAAAAAAGAATTTATGAACATTTGTATGAAATTGAAAAGAAGAAAAGCTCGAATGCATTCTTTAAACACTCATTAGCTTGCACTGGTATGTCTATCAAATTTTTTGTTCTTGAACGTGTTTTGCAAGACCCTAGAGGAGGTGACTGGGAAACCTACCTAGAGAGTAGAGAGTTAATTTGGCAACTCAAACTGGATGCTTCAAGAAACCCAGGGATGAACGATAGTATTAGCATAAGCAGCATTTTAAAGGCTAAAAGAAATAAATTATAATCTACCTATTTTTTACACACATACAATTTATTTACTTAATTTTTACGCTATTGTATTAGTGTAGATTATAATAAACATCTTTTTTGTCTGCTAGAGCTAAATACCCACAACATTTATATATATTTTTTAAAGGATAAACCACTTCATCAATTTTCTTGCATTTTTTATTCTTTTTATTGTGTATACTTGCTGACCAAGTGAAGTAACAAGCAATACTAGAGTGGTGTAACATTTTTTTCTGAATAATGGGTTAAATTAGTGTATTTACCCTTTAAAACATTTGCAATCTAACTAATTTGTGCACTCATTTTTAAACAACTATAATATTTCCTTTGATTTTAATTATGCCTAGAAATAGCATGCACAAACCTTTGACTTTATTGACATAAATTGATTACATTTTAAATGAACATGTAGGAATGTTTGTACTTATGAATATTTTCAACTTTAAATATGAGAAAGTTTTTTAAAGTACTGTTGCACTTTAAAAATTCAGAATTGAATGATTGTCATCAATTAATGTATTTGGCCCATTAGACTGAATATAAAAGCAGTAAGGCCACATACTCAATTTACCTTGAAAAAGCCTGAGACTACTCAGGCGAAAGCGCTTGGATTTTACTGTTTGTTTTTATCAATAAAAGAAGTTTCGTTTCAGCCTTGCCATTTTGTGGTTTTGATCGTTAGACTTTTGGATTGTTACTAAACAAAAACTTTTTATTTGAGCCCTGCTCGTGGACACACTCTTCCATTATTGGAGCATTGGGCTTATTCTGTTGACTGAGTAGGGCGGTCCTTGCTTTTGTGTTCTTTGGTTTTGCTACGCCTCAGTTTGTTCTTTAGAAACCGCACTCTCCAAAGCTAGGAATACAGCATCCATGGGACCAGATGACATCCCAGGCCGTGTACTACATGAACTACAAAATGAACTGGCACCTTACCTAAGTGTCATGTTTAATCATAGCCTCACCTCAGGCTTCGTGCCCACTGAGTGGCACACAGCTACAGTTATCCCGCTCCACAAGGGAGGATGCGTCTTGGATCCTGGGAACTACCATCCCATCAGTCTGACAAACCTGATCTGCAAGGGCATGGAACGCATTATCATGGAACTTATAAACAAAGACATTGGGAACCTTCAAACACTGGACCCCACACAGTTTGGGTTTGTGAAGGGCTGATCTTGTCTCCTGAATCTGATTGACTTCTTTGAATCAGTCTCCGGAGCTGTGGACGAGGGTAAGGCAGTCCACACAGCCTATCTGGACCTTGCCAAGGCCTTCAACACCATCCCCCACTCTGGAATCATAGATAAACTTACTAAGCTGGGCATAAATCCCTATGTCACTCGATGGGTTGCCAACTGGCTTACTGACAGAACCCAGACTGTAAAAGTAGCCGACTCCAAATCCAGCTCCAGACAAGTGACAAGTGGAGTACCTCAGGGTTCAGTCCTGGGACCACTCTTGTTTGGCATCTACTTCTCTGAAGTACAGGCCAACAGAAAGGGACTCTGACTAACAAAGTTCGCAGATGACTGCAAACTGGGAGAAATTATTGAATCCCCAAATGATGTGGATATTCTACAAAAGGGCCTTACAGAAACAGATGCCTGGTGCCAGAGCCACGGGCTCAAGCTTAATGCCAAGAAATGTATAGTTATCCACTTTGGAAAAAAACATGTACCCATGAATTACCACATAGGTGGCAGGACACTAAACATCAAAAGTGTGATGAGAGACTTAGGGACACAGGTGGACAGTAGTCTCACTTTCAATAACCACATTGCCACAACAGTCAGGAAATCCTTCTATGTGGCACACCTCATCACTAAGGGCTTTTCATCCAGAAAAAAGGAGGTCATTGTCCCACTGTACTCATCCCTCATTAGACCCATTATAGAGTATAATGCCCCGTTTGGTATGTATCTCACAAGACATCTGCAGCAGCTGGAAAGGCCACAGAAATACCTCACTAAAAGATTCAAAGGCCTAAAGCAGATGCCATATGCTGACCATCTAAAAAAAACTCCAGCTATACTCTGTGGCATATCGTCTACTCAGAGGCAATCTCTGCTTAACATACAAGGCCATGTCAAACCCTGAGCTGTTGGACATGCTCCACTTAAAGAAATCCCAATCCCTCAGAGCCACATGCTCCAGGGATCTAAACCTTGTCATCACAATGAACAAAACATGCTGGTGGGATAGGTTCCTGACCCAGAGACTCCCTATACTCTGGAATAGACTGCCCACACATGTCAAGCAGAGTGCCTCATTGGCCCTCTTCAAAAGGAACCTTGATGATTGGATGGGAGATAGGAAATTCACCCCAGGGATCATGGCAGTCGCCCTGCTAGACAGGGATCCAGAGAAGTAAATATTGCAGGAAGAAATATCCCAGGAATTGTTATGGCTAGGCTTACATAGGCCCTAGGGCCGATAGCCTAGTACCAACCTATGAACCTATGTCATATAATCTGAACCTGATTCTCTACAGTTGAAAGCAGGCTACCATTACTCCCATGCCCCAAATTAATAATCAAACAAAATCCTCAAACTACAGATAATTGTCATACTAGTAAAACTTCTACTGATCAACAGATAGACTACATTTCTGAGTATGACTTTCTATACATTAAATTGCACAGCTTTAGACAATAATACAGGACAAACAGCTATATAAACACGGTTGCTAACCACATATATGATGCCATGGAAATGGGGCAATGACCAGAATCATCTTTATTGATGTAAAACATGTTTTTCAATCCATTAACCATTCCATCCTAATGAAAATATTAATTGTGGACTAGGGGACTCAGACATTACTTGGTTTAAGGCACCCCTTCACAACAGAGCATTTACCTTGAAATTTGGTTCCAGTAATTCTCACAATGGCACATAAATTGCAAGGTTACTCCTTTGTCCTTTACTATTCTCCATTTTTACAAATGACTTCAGTTATAAACTGACAAACAATCTCTGAAAATTAAGTTGTATTTTATACACAGACAACATCACAGTTATAAGATCCAGTAACTCTCCAAACTACAGCAGCAGTTTCATTCAAGCCAGGCTTATATAGAACTGAAGGAAAAACATGGTCTACACCATTACAAGCACTAAAACACATACAATGATATTTGATATCTATCAAAACATTAAGAAAATAAATATCTTGCCATAATACTGGTCCAACAGCTAACATTATCTACACATACAGAACTCATAGAATGGTAGGTAATTGCACAGCCAGCAACATTCTACAAATATTCCATAATTTTCCCAATGGAAGTACATAAAGCAACAGTTAATCAGATGTCACTGCCAAAAACTGAATATAAATTGTCATAGCACTTAAATACCCAAAATACTAATATACTTGTCAATTTTATTTTCCTCACAGGCACTGAAGAACTTGACAGTTCACCATCATCATCATTATTAGAGACAAACCTCACTTCCTGTTACAACAACAGCTACTTTAACTGTTTGATATTTAGGCTACCTAACTGCAAATAATGTCCATCCCCAGCATCCACGCTTAAACAGATTAACCACTTTGATCATCCAGTAATGACAACATCACCCTAATCAGACCTCATTCTTAAAAGTGATGGGTGAAAAAGCCTTCACAAAGGTAGTACCTGCTGCATGGAACTCCATCCCGCAAGAAATTACACTTGGCTAACCTATGTAAATTCTGCAAGTGTGTTTATTGTGTTTCGCCTATACTTTGTAATTTCCAAAGTGTCCCAGGCTGTGGATGAAAAAGGTCCATAGACCAGACTACCAAACCTAAACATAAGAAATAAAATAAAATAGACACAGTGGGGTAAACAGTCAAGCATGTTGTACCTGTGAAACATTAAATATCAAATTTCCCATAGTGCCAAGCGGCATGTAGCTGCTCTAATATTCGTCATAGATAGCAGCAGTACTCTGGGAAAAAGGAGTGCACATTAAATTAGCGGAGCTGCACTATGAGACCAAGTAGTGTTAAACAGCTTCTTTGCAGGAATGTGCTAGCAAAGTGTCAGTGATCAAGCATCAGATGTAACATGAAAGGCGGGAAAGCAAGCCTAAGCATGCCCATGTCTATGCAAACTCATATGTTCAATGAAGCACCACATCACTCCCACACATGAAGTGACAGACAGTCCAAGGAGGATCAGCACAGCTATGTGCCGACCAAGTTCAGCATAGCAACACCATAGAGAAGGAAAGGAATGGAAAGAAGAGGAGAGGACAGTTAGAATATGGGCAATCCAAGCAGAGGAAAACAGGCAAGGATAACCACAAGGAGTAGTGGTGGAAAAAAGGCAATTTTTTGGTGTGAAAGGCTCGCATTTTTTGAGAAAGAAGATGCAGACTAGTTGGAGAAGGTTGTAGTAGGGAATGTGGGAGAAGGGAGGCCTGCAAAGGCAGACAAACAAACATATTGATCTGATATTGTTATTCTTCTTTCCATTCATCACTGATGGGTTATCAGTTCCAGCCTCGGAACCGAGCCGGTTTTGTAGCAAGCTCGTGCTAGCCCAAAAAAATTCTCAAGCTAAGTTTCTACCCAGAATGCCGGTCTCCCTGTTACCCCAGATCCCATTTGCTGTGTAGCTGCAAAGCCGTGTTTTAGAAGAGCTCTCAGCTAAGTACATTTTATTAAGAATCTAGAGCTATAATCTTTGGATATTTCTCCTTCTCTTCGATAAATAATTACACTACCCTTGTTTACTCTGCCTATCTTTACTGTTGGTAACTTTTAAAAGTACCCTCGTTGGTGCGACCCTGTCCCCCTTTGGTTTTCTTTGCCTTACATCAGTTGTTTCCCTCCTTTTCGGTTTAATTTTTATTTAGAATAACAAAAGAGTGGATTCCAAGGGATAGTCGGACGTTTTTTCTCTTGGGGTTTGTTGGTATTCTCATGACTGTGTTTGACTGTTTTCTTTCTTGTGATATATCCCTGTCTAGATGTCTGATAGAAGGGAACTTCAGGATTTAAATTTTATGTTTTTGAAAATGTGAAAATTACCTAATGCTGACTTACATGATGATTATGTGTACTGTTTGGGTGTGTCACATCTTTTTGTATAGCCTCCATGTGACATTTGGCTGTGTTTCAACTAGTGCTGTATTAATGACCACAAAATAATTAATTCTGAAAGGAGTACTAAGGTCTCCCTTATCAGATGCCATTTTTATTATGGAGGTCTCAACCTCTCCTATCAAAAGCAAAGAGCCACTCTCTAACTCTTTTCGCCATTGGGTGATAAGGACTAACCATTGCCTGCTTCAGCACAGATACTGTCTTTGGAATCGATCATCAAGCTCACTACCACTTTGGTTCCAATAGCTACCTCAGCTCCAAGTCTCTCCTCGGCACCAAACATATTGAAATCTTCGGCACAGATACAGCCTTTGGAACCAATCATTGAGCTCACTACCACTTTGGATCCAGTAGCTACCTCAGCTCCGAATCTTCCCTTGGCACCGAGCATGTTGAAACCTTCAGAACCACTGCCAGCTTTGACATGGATGCAGCCTTTGGAGCCAACCATCGAGCTCACTATCACTTTGGAACTAGTAGTTACCTTGGCTCCAAGTCTTCCCTCAGCACCGAGCATGCCGAAACCTTCGGAACCATTGCCAGCTTCAGCAAAGGTGCAGCCTTTGGAAACGATCATCAAGCTCACTACCACTTTGGATCCATTAGCTATCTCGGTTCTGAGTTTTTACCTCAGCACCGAGCATGTTGAAACCTTCGTAACCATTGCCAGCTTTGGTGCAGATGCAGTCTTTGGAACCAATCATCGAGCTCACTACCACTTTGGATCTAGTAACTACCTCAGTTCTGAGTCTTCCCTCGGCACTGAGCATTTTAAAACCTTCAGAACCATTGCCAACTTCAGCACAGATACAGCCTTTAGAATCGATCATCAAGCTCACTATCACTTTGTTTCCAGTGGCTACCTCGGCTTCGAGTCATCCCTCGGCACCGAGCATGGCAAAACCTTCGGTGCTGTTGCCAGCCTTGGCACCAGCTCAGCCTTTGGTCCCCAATCCTAGTACCACTTCATTTCCAGAAACTACCTCAGCTCCAACTCTTCCTTCGGCACTGAGCACTGTATTCACAACACCTTTAATGTCAGTCTTAAAGCTACAGACTTCTAGAACAGCTGTCTTGACACCACAGACCCGATACTGTCATCCTTAGATCCATTTCTAAGTAGAGTATACAGTACATGGGACATCTTCTTTTCCCTTCAGGAATATCCACTTGATCAACCAGGACCTTTCTGAACATGTGGAGCATCTTGGTGGACCAGCTGTTGGCAACCAGGGAGTTATTCACTCCTTCTGAGATCCATTCGGATCTGAGGTCATCTGCTCTAACCATTACCTTGGTGCCAATACTCCTTCACTCGTCAATTCCAACTTCATTTCTTTGATTCACTATTCCTGCAGAACCGAACCCCCCCTCAATCTGAGAATTGGAGGATGGGTGCTTCGGGCCAGGGCATGGAACTGTCCTCTCCTCATTTCTGTCCTTGGTACGAGGAGTCCTTGACAGAAGACATGGATTATGTTCATGGTCAAGAGTTCCCTCGGTCACCTCCTTCAGAGACATCCTGGAAATCCTGTAGCAGTAGGTGATTAGAAACCCAGCCACCCTCTGTCCGAGGAGCCATTTTCCTGCACGCCTTTCACACTCGGCCTTCTACCTCTTGGCTTACCCCACCTGCCAACGAGCTTGCCCAGCTCATTGTGGCAGCACCCATGAAAGAGCCCTCATACCTGTGAAACTATTCCCCAGGGACCTGGCAAATTCTTTCTCCCCTGAAGACAGCCCGCATTGGTCCAAAGAGGTACCAGTTGATACTATGGTACTGGCAGCAGCCACTAAGAAGGACTTGGCTGAGAAAAACTGTCACTGTTCATCCACCCAGCAGAGAGTCCTGGGTGGTAGTCAGATTTGGAAAGCAGATTTTGCTTCAGAGATTTCTACTGTGTGATCAATGAACTATTTGCACCTTTTATGATGCTCCAGAGGGACCTGATAAGTGAGTTATCTGGAACTCTCACAGGACTGTTGTCTGACTAGGTCAGGCACAAGGTGGCCTCGCAGTTTGCAACCCTGGAATCAATATCCAACTCACTTATGAGGTTGATCTCACATGCTAGAACAGCAGATTCAGACATGGTCATGAGATGTCATGCCTGGATCTGCTTTTGTGACTTTGCAGGCTCCTTCAAGTCTTCCCCTTTTCAATGCTTCCATTGAAGCATCATCTCTTTTTCAGATCCAAAGCAAAGGACATGGGTGCGAACAAGATGGAAAGGCCCTGTCTGCCGTAGGCCTACCATTCTTCAACCCCCAACATACATCCTTTAGGAATCAGAGGAGTGAAAAATTGTGGCACAAAATCTCAGAGTCCTTTCGTGCTGCTCATGGCAATGATAACCCAAGGGCAAAGGGGGTAACAATTCAGGAAGATGCCCTTACAGAGGCAGAAGGGGTCCTCATAATCAAGACATTAGGGACTTCTTCTCTGGGCAACCTTTATCAGCACTCCAGATGAGCATCCCGATTGCTGTCCTCTGGAAGCAGTTGGGTCGTTTTTCTTTTTCTCTCTGCACTAAGCTGCATGGCTCTCCATTACCAACGATCATTGCGGGTAGAGAATCATCACCAGAGGTTACTTCTTTCCCATTTTTTTCAGAGAGAGAGTCATCCAACCAGTCTCATCAGACCAATGCAGATCCTGGTTCTACTTATGATGCTTTCTGGTGCCAAAAAAGACAGGAGACTGGAGACCCATTCTGGATCTCAGCAGTTTAAACAGAGTTATCACCCAAACTAAAATCCCAAATGGTCATGGTTCAGTCCATTCTTCCCTTTTTGGGATGAGACAATTGGATGCATTTAATAGATCTCCCAGGTGTGTATTCCCATATTAAGATGGATAAATGCTCCAGAAGTCTACTTCGCTTCCATCGAGGGGCCAGTCACTATCAATTTTGCGCCCTAGTGTTTGGCCTTTCTACAACCCCAGAGTGCTCACAAAATGCATAGCAATGGTCACAAATCACTTGAGTCTGCAAAGATTCTGGGTGTTTCCATTTTTGGATGACTGGTTCCTCACCCCCCACCCCCACCCCCTCACCAATAAGTATCTTCCAGTAACAGCATTGCATCATATTCTCTCTCTCTCTCTCTAACAAGATTATTGGGAATTACAACACATTGGGAGAAGTCAAAGCTCACTCCTACACATCAGATTGAATCTTTGGAGCTGTTTTCAACACCCAGCCTTGTCTAGTATCGCTCTCAGATCTCAGGCTACAGCATCTCAGACTCCAGCTCCAACTGATACTCTGCCAAACAGTCTCAGCTGGAGAAGTACTTCAGACCCTAGGTTCAATGGCAGCCTTGATTCCTTTCTATATCTAGTGAAGCTATACATGCGGACCCTGCAATGGCTCTTTCTTTGCAATGGTTCCCCAACCATCACCCTCTCTATTATCAGATTCCAATACCCAACTCTTGCAAACAGGGCCTTCTTTGATGGATTACGCCAAATGCAGTGCTTTGGAGTCGCCCGTTACAATCTCTTTAGTCCGCAGCCCGCAGCCATTGTGACCACAGATGATTCTCTGATTGGGTGAGGGGCCCCCCTTTTTTCAGCAAAAGTCGGTCCAAGGCACATGGTCCTCCTCAGAAGACTACCTCCATATCAATTTTCTGGAAATAAGAGCAGTGCTGCTACCATTGCAGACCTTCCATTCGGCTCTCCCTTCTGAGACAATTGCAATTCAGTCGAACAGTATGTCAGTGGTCTGGTACTTCTACAAGCAACGTGGAACCTATTTTTACCTTATGTGCCAAAGCCACAAGATTTTGGCTATGAGTGATAGCTTCCAACCACTTTCTGATAGCAACACACATCCCGAGGAGTTTCAGTGTAATTACGAACAAACTGAACAGATGCTTTCTCCAGCCTCACGAGTGGATCCTCAACCCCGAGGTGGCGTCAGAAATATTCAACCACTGGGGCCAGCCTTGCTGCATTCTCTTTTGCTCTCCTTCAAGCAACGAGTGCAGCAGGAGTAACCGAGGGACTATTGGCACTATTGGTCCACAGAAATTCTTATGTTAAAAAAAAAAAAAAACACACATTGCTTGAGATGCAAAGTAATCCTCATAGCTCCATTCTGGCCTCGACAAGTGTGGTCCACCTTTCCTCGGCCCAGTCTGGTATATCTGCCATGGACACTGGATCACCTACCAGATCTGTAACTCATCCCCTCTTATGTCTTTCCATTTATGCAAAGCCTCCCTTAAAGGAATACTTCATATCAGGCCTCCTATCAGACAACCTCTAGAGCCTTCAAACCTTACTCTAGTCCTTCAGTCCTTGACACAAAACCGTTTGAACCAACCACAAAATGTAACATATAATTTTTAGTCTTGAAATTGTTTATTCTTGGTAACCTTCATGTATGCCAGAAGAATCTCAGACTTGCAGACCTTGTGTATAAAGCAGCCCTACCTGGTCTTCCATAAAGACAGAGTGTCACACCAACATATCCATCCTTTCTTCCCTAAGCGATTTCTAATTTTTTTCCATTAACCACATTTGCCTTCACTTCTTAAATGTACACAGACAATTGAGTTTTTACCTAGATGGAACTAAAGTTTGTTTTCGTAAGTCTGAACAGCCTTTCATCTATTCTACAAACAATGTACCTATGCCAAGGACTAAAGCTCATTCCACCAGATCTCTGATAATCTCTATAATGTTCCATTCCAGGGATTGTCTGGACGACATCTGTGCAGCAGCCACTTGGGCTAAGCCTCATACTTGTATTAGTCATTACAAATTGCATTTGGTCTCCAAAGGGAGAGCTTCCTTTGGCTCAGTGGTACTCAGGAATGTTCTTCCATAAGGGCCACCTAGGTTCCTCAAGGTAGCTTGGGATTCTGTCCCATCAGTGATGAATGGAAAGAAGATTAACAACATCAGATAAAGAAGTTATGTCTTACCATAACGTTCCATCTGTGTTGTTGATCTTCTTCCATTCATCACTTCCCACCCTCCTACCCCCTCCAAAGGCTCCTGGGGATGCTTTGGGTTTATATGGTACCTTAGGTTATTTGTGCAGAAGTGGCCTCAGCTTTACTTACCTTTTTCTAGCAAACTCGATCTGAGGTAACAGGGAGAGGGGCATTCTGGGTGGTAGAGACAGCTTGAGAGTTTTTTTGGCTAGCGCGAGCTTGCTACAAGGCCGGCTCGGTTCAGAGGACAAAACCAATAACCCATCAGTGATGAATGGAAGAAGATCAACAACACAGATGGAATGTTATGGCAAGACATAACTTCTTTTTATTGACACAAAGTGGATGGACACAGACATACAGCGGTTTGGTGACAGAGAAGACTGAACAGCAAACAAGGTATGGAGAATAACATATGCTGCTGCTTGGAGAGTTAGTCTCACAAAATTCCTGTGTTAGCTTGTTGCTTCTCAGCCACTGTAACACAAAGTAGGAAGAATTCAGTACAGCAGTGAACTTGTACAAGAATAGGAAAATGCTTACAGAGAAACTCTGTCTTTGTCTCTAATCTGTGCTTCCCACTGGCTAGGCAGATCAGGGTGGCAGTGTCACAGGTCACTGTAATGATACCAGCAGTGCTCACCAGAACAGATGACACCAGTGGAATCACTCACTATCCTGGCAGTCTTATTCCAGGCATCCACCTTATTCAAAGAGCCATCTTAATGTACCAGTAGGTACTCCTGAAAGTTCCTTTGGAGGAAAAATAAGAAAATCTTGCTCTGCAACAGATCCCACCCTGGAACCCTGCTGTTCCAGTACCTGAGGAAATCTTGTCCATTCACACAAGTCTGTTCAAGAAGCAAAATTATAGCCCCACACTCACAGATGTGCATAATACACATTAGGGGAATGAATCAGTGAGTAATGCTTTAAGTTCCCTCATTAATATAACTGCCACAATAAGAGCCTCCTATTAAAGTGATATAAACGGGGACATCATATTGCAAGAGACCTAGGAAATTACTGAATTAAGACACTGGAAACTGAAATACTGAAGGCAGACAGACAAGTTTTAATGTAACCCTGAACAATACTCAACACTCAGGGGATGTCAACAACAGGGAATCTACAGGAAAAGGTATATGTGAATATGGAAACACATTACAATGGCATGATATTGTTATGTCCAGCTTTGGTAGTGCACTCTCTGAGCTATGCTGACATATGGAAGGACATGCCACACAGGGCAAGCTGTCCCATGCACATAGGATAAGCCACAGCAACATCTACTGGGAGAAAGAGGGTCTGCAGACACATACAGGAGTTCAATATGTTGATGCAGCAATGTGTGTTGTAATATCATGATCTTTGCTGCAGTTTGCATTAGAAACAGGAGAATGGTCACAGTACAATTAGGACAGGTAACTGGCCAACATTTTGGGGAGCAGCATACAGACATATGGAACATCCACTGATAGCCATGCATGCACACACTGACTAATAGGTGTATATGTCTTGTCAAAGGCTGATGAGAGATGCAATGACTGGAACATTTACTACACAGAAAGCTGAGGTGTTCCTGCAGGTCCTGTGTATACATGGCATGCATATATTGGTCAAGCATAATGCAGACAAGATCTTTCAGGACCAGGGGTGGCAGACAGTGATACAGGGCATCAGTACTACAGGTCGATGTAAAAGGAATCATTATCAGGTTTGAAGAATAATGGATAAGCTGTTGCATGGCAAGAACATGACATGGAACATTGCCAACAACATGTGTACCACAGGAGGCAGACCATCAACACAGAGATAGTTCACAGTGGTGGAGGATTTCCTGGTGTCCATATTTGGAGGGATTTAACATGGACATGGCCTGATGATGACTGCAAGAGGGCCTGCAGAGGATGCACCATGCCACCAGTAGTTTTTATATCATCATACTATACAGTGCACTGCAGTGAAGCAGGACGTATTCAGCACAAGACTTCTACGCATCTGTTATCCAGGTACCTCTGATCTGCAACTGCAACAGATTGTGATTTGCAGCAGACTACACAAATAAGGTATGTGTGTTTCCATATGCTATTCAGAGATTGTGTCAACTAACTATGCCTTTCACAGGGGTTTAAGCATTTGTTTTAGTACTGCTAAAGTGTATCATCTTTATGCTTTCATAAGTTTTAGGTATGGAAGGTCTAGCACAATGGGGCAGTATATGCCTAATGCCAGCAGGTCCTGTGACTGTCAACAGTGGCAACACACACATGACACTGCCTGATGACACAGTGTTATTGTCAGCAACACTAACATTATTCCCACTGGCTATGCAGGTCAGGGTGACAGTGTCACAGGTCACTGTAATGATACCAGCAGTACTCACCAGAAAAGATGACACCAGTGGAATCGCTCACTATCCTGGCAGGCTTATTCCAGGCATCCACCTTATTCAAAGAGCTCACACATACATCGCTCATAATTGAGGGGCATATGGAAGAAATAGACAAGCCTTCAGCCTGACTAGTTTGGCAGAAATCCTGTAATTGTGAGCCCCATCTACACCATGTAGAACTTAGAAGACCAGACCAGACAGCATCTGTGAGCTGTACTGTCTCTGACACATGTTTACACCTCACAGGGGAGAGGTATAGTTGTCTACATCCCCACTATGACTCCATTTCTGTTCCTGACCTGGGTACAACATTTAGCATTTCAGCAGATGTGTAGCTCAGTAATTCAAGCACAGGCAGGTGCTACCCACACCACTGAGGAGATGGTAAGTGTGCTGCATGTCCTGCAGGATGATGTGCAACTCCTGCATGTCCTGTGAGATGACATCCAGCATTTGCACAGTGATAACATACAGGGACACTGAGCAGAAAATGCTGATGAAGTCAGTGGTGAGTAACATCACATCTATTGGGCTTCCCCTGCCATCTCTTACTAATGTGTGCTAACTCTAAACCTAACCCTGCCCCAAACATCAATCCTACATCTTATTTTAGGAAATCCCTTTCCATAAATGTAGCATTACACAAGGCTTTCAGATGCATCTTGCATATACCAACACACATGCAGAACACTAAAAACATTTGATTTTGTAATAGTAATTTAGTTATAGTGTTCTTTTCTTTTAATTTGAAACTGAGAACTCAGGTTTTCCTGCCAGGTGGTAGGTACATTCCTAAGTACATTTACTATTTCTTTAAGAAAGACAGAGCCTATTATACAACTAATTAGCTTCCACCTGATTAATAGAGCATGTACAGTGATAATGACTCATTGGGTCAGTCCACTAGGTTTCTGTCTGTCTAGAGGTCTTAGCAATGTGCCACAGTGAGATACAATATGCCCATATTCAGTGATGACTGAAGGGTACTTTGTGAAACTGCCATTTATTATTAAGTGAACAACCCCAACGGGCTGCCTTATGACCAGGTACAGGGAATATATTAATACATAGTATGGATGTTTCATCAAAGCTGCAAACTAAGCAGTATGAGCAAGCCTTTATTTCGGGTTGGTAAAGGGATTTGTTTTAGTGAGGGAATTGAATCTTTTCATTATATTTCCCTCATTATGTTCTTGAATGACTGAGGCAATGCTGCTGGATCGTGTATGTACCACACAAAGCAAAAAACAAAAAAAAAGCTTTAAATACAACTCTTAAGCTGTGTTAAATATGTGCCTAACTGTTACAAATCTCAAGATTTTTGAAGTTAATTGAAGCTGGACAGATCACAAGATAATGCCTTGTAAATTCAATAAACTATCACTGCATGGATATCAGCAAGTGTTCATCTTTTAATGTTATCTTTTGATTAAGATTTGTTAATGGTTAGTTTAGCATATTTAAGGAAGATAGATAAAAGCAGGAAAAGTGTGCTGGAACTGCGGTGTATATGGGATTTAGCAATGACCTTACCCCATATGGCCTCGGTTCCACTAGTGGCCTAATTGCTAGAAGAGCACATGGGGAAAGGATGAGACGAAGGGGCTTAAGCTATCTCACCTATCAAAGGGAGATGGTGTCAGCAAAGTCTGCTGCAAAGCAGCATCTGGAAGAAGGCCCATAAATACAACTCCTGCACAAGGGATTGGGGGGGGGGGGGCACAAGCCCATCACTCACTGAGTGCACAGAACTTTAGTTAGGGATTGCAGGTGTACAGTATCATGCACTTCTAATGGCCCAACACAGCTGTCATTTTTCCACTCTTTCTGGCCAGCAATGTGATATTAGGAGCATTCAAAAAATCTCCTATCCTCACTAGATAAACGTCATAATGCCAACTTTTCACCCTTTTTTCTTAGTATCCTGGGTATATGTGTGTGTGGGAGGGCATTTTTTCTTTTTAAACTGGAAAGGATAATGCATATTTAAGTAGTATACACAACTATTACAGACTGATTACATTTTTTGGCTATCCTCCCACACCATTTCTCTGGTCTGTGAAAAAAAGTGTTAAAAACTCTTGCTCACAGCAAGAGGTCTAAAAGAAATCATGAATATCTGTTTGAACTGAAAACAGGCCCTAGAAGTGCTATATTTTTATTTATAGCAAACTTTATTCATTAGACATCCCAGGTGTAAGTCACTTTTTATGTGTCAGATTGGAATAGCTGTCTAGTTAGATGATTTTCTGTAGATCAGACATTGGCAATGAGGGAGTCAAAATCAGAACGGCAACATGATGCTCATTAATAGCTCATATCCTTTGCACTCTTCTGTACTGCCAGTGACATTACAGTGCTCTAGATGCTGAGATATGAATTCACATACATTATCACTTTTCTGACACATTTCAGTGCTTTTATTGCCCATTCTTAACTTAGCAGATTTACTGCATTTTCAGTTGTGATGCTGTAATATCAGAAAGCTGTGACTTCTAGCCTCCATTTGACACTTTCAATTCATATTCCAGCACTATCTAAGTATGTCATTGCAGAGTAGTGCAATTATGAGGTGCTTTCTTGTAACTGAAACATTAAATTGAGGTCCGATATGCCAGTTCTGGTGGTAATTCAGGTCTGTGCTACAAATTCACCAGCAGTCAACAAAGTGCAAAGCATATTTCCTCTCAGCTTCTGTCAGGATTTCTCTTTTCACTGCAAATATTGCCCACATACCTCTCAACTGTATCGATTTTCACAGAATGTCCAGATTTTTGCCTCATGTTTTTGTCTATTTCTCATGAAATTGTGCTTTTCTGGCAAATCACTGGCAATTCTTCGAGGAATGAAGTCAGAAGATAATGACAGACATTTGAGTTTTAGACTTCATATCCTTCAGAAAATTTATGTTAATATAAAACCTGTTATTCTATCAACTTCCTAACTTTGAATGAGTAATATTTAAAAATTGTCACTGTTTGGGGTCTTTTCCCCCATTATTTATGGCTTTGTCCAGATTTCTATCTAGCTCTAAGAGGATGAGAGATACTACAACTCTATGGAAAATTGACCATGCACTTTCAGAACTGCCTAATCATCAGAAATACAAGTACTTTTTCTTTCTTGAGTTTTCTAAGGCTTATAACTAAGAACAACTGATACTTAGTAATGGGTAATGTAGCTTATATTACAAAGCTATTTAGATTGCTGACTAGAAGAAATAAGCATTATGTGACATCACTGAAAATTTCTTCCAAGGACTCTGAAACACACTAAATATTCAGGAATGCATTTCTATGTTTTTGACTTAACTCACCTAATACACAACACACAGGCAGCTCCTCACATAAATCTCTAAACAGTTTTGCTTAGTGCAGCTTGCAGGAACCAACAAAGCCAGGTCTACAGGATAAAGCACATTAGAAGCTTAAAGCCTTAGTCCCATGTGTTAAGCAGACCAATTTCTGGCTCTTTTCAAGATATTCTTTTACTTTCTGGTGATCATTTAGCTTAGAACAATGAGCAGCCTGCCTGATTTTCAGTGCTGCATTGCCTACTGCAAATTGATTCAGGTATCATACCGAAAAGACAAAAAATGTATTTTATATCATTCATTGTACGGTGAAATGCAAGCTGAATGCAGTGAACTATGAACATGGGTCATTCTATGTAAAAATGCACAAACATCGGTTATTTCTTACACTGGCAGTCTTTCAAACTGGCTAAAAAAAGACTTCAACTTCTGGAATACATACTAGTGTGAAGCTACCAGGACTGTATTTTTAGACACTAGGGTCATTTGCCAACAACTTGTGTAATTTGTTTCTCTCAGTGATACAATATTAAAGTGTTCTACAGTGGTTTGCACCAGAATAAAGTAAATCTTTCTGCATGTCTGCAGTACACGAGAAAGAGACTTCATCTGGGAACATTTACACAAAAGCCCTGTGAACCCATAACTTGATTCTTGTAATTCCAGAGTGGTACCAGATGGTTGAAATAATTTCTTTCCATCATAATTTATAATAACCAACAAACAGGAATACATTTTGAGGTAAATAGAAAAGTATAGTATTTTATGAATCTATGTTTTGTTTTACTAATATTAATTTACATAATATGAACAAAAGTAGCTCATAGAGTTTGACAATTAGTGCAGAGGATTAACTGTAAACAGTTCATGAGCTGCTTCATGTTGCCCATAGTTTGTGTCTTATCAACTTTCACTTGCCTACTGTGTGACTCTGAGCTCTGGGGCAATTGGGAATTGTAGGTAGACTCCTAAATAGTCTCTTGTGCTGCATGTCTAGTAACTACCTCTTAGTTCAACAGTAAAAGCACAGGGATTTTTCTCAGGATTAATTACTTGTAGTTTTATCAGCTGTGCTTCAAGAACTCATTATAGTTTGTTGAAAACAGTTAATATTAGCCATGTTTGAGTTGCATACTACTGTTTTATAGCTCACATAGATAATTATTAATTAGTGGGCACTTGACTGTTATTTATCCCTGAGAAAAGTGGTTAAACAACTTTGACTTGGTTACTTGCCAGTTTCCACTGCAGCTGTTTATATACACATTTGTCTGCCTGGTTACAGTCATGCTACTTGCAAGTACTTTTAGAAAAGTTGAATGTGAGTCATGCAATGAGTCAGTACTCATATTGGAGAGGTGGCAAGAGTTACCATTCACAGTAATTATAAACTGTGACAATAATATGAATTAAAACCAGATCAAGTAAAAAAGTTAATACGCAATAGTACCAATTGCTTCAAGCAAACTATTGTAAGACAGAGGAAAAATGCAAAAGATAGCAGATAAATATGGGACAAAGGGGCATCAGCCAGTAAGAAAATGAGGGCAAAATGAGGAAAGTAGAAGAGGGGGAGGGGTCAGCACTGAGGTAAAGAGGGTGATAGGTGGGACTACTCAGAAAAGGAACAAATGTGAGCAAGCAGCATGCTACAAGGTACTGTGGAGCAATGTAATGGAACTCAGCTGATTATAAGCAAGGAGCAAGATAGGGGAATAAAGATGAATGATAATTCATGTTTGGAAGGAAACAGTGTGCAGGGAGAATACAATAAAAGAGGTGTACAGGGCTCACTAAACAATAACCAGTCTATCCAGGTAGTTGGATAGAGCACCTTTATCATCTACATAATAACACTGTTACTTACTACAATACACAGTACACTCATAGCAAAGCTATAGGAGCAATCCTGTTGAATATCACTTAATAACGATAATATACCTGAACATATATACTAACATACGGTGTTTGACATCAACATCAGTGTAAAAGTCCAATTTGCTGTTACAGGCTCCATTATGTCTCATAGGTTCATATGTATGTACTAGGCTAATGGCTCTGGAGCATTTACAAGCCTAGCCCAAAAAAGAAGAAATGCTCAGCAAACAGATTCTTCTCCAAAAATATTTATTGCAGATAATCCAAATCACACGGAAAGCAAACAAAAACTCCACCAAATGAGGATTAAGCTACCATAAGCGCTTTCGTCCCCAAAAGTACACATTAACATGGAACTTCATCAGATGGCAGCAAAAAGACATCATATCCTTTAAATACATTTGTTGTGCAACATCACTTCCCCCCCAGAAAGACAGATAAAGAAAATAACCACAACTCATGCATTTTAAAAGTCAGCAATTATGAAGTCAGACCATAAAAAAATATATACACATATATATATATATATATATATATATATATATATATATATATATATATATATGCATCCTATAAAGCAACATTTTTTAAAAGTATATGTTAAAAAAAGTATAATAGAAAATAAAAATAAAAAAATAAAAAGTTAATAAAAAATGCATCCTACAAAAAAGAAACTCCCAGATATGCTCAGAGCTAGTTCAAAATGATGTGAAGATTACTGATCCTACAGACATTGCCAACATACTGGCTGACAGGTTCAGTGCAAACTTCCCCCCCCCTCCCCCCCAAAAGGAGAGATATCTATACCAAACGATTGCAGCCCCCCAAACATCTCCAGCGCCGAAGTGAGAACTGCTCTCTCCAAAGCAAAAACACAGCATCCATGGGACCTGATGGTGTCCCCGGCTGTGTGCTCCATGAACTCAATGAGGAATTAAACCCACAGCTAGGACAGCTGTTTAATCAAAGTCTTACCTCTGGATACACCAGGAGTGGCGCACTGCAACTGTGGTACCACTCCACAAAGGCGGTGCCTCCACCGACCCTGGAAATTACCGGCCCATTAGCTTGACAAGCCTTATCTGCAAAGCCATGGAGAGCATCATAATGGACCTCATAAATAAAGACATAGGGAATTTGCAGACTTTGGATCCAACCCAGTTTGGCTTTGTCAAAGGCAGATCATGCCTTTTAAATTTGGTTGACTTTTTCGAAACAGTCACCAAAGCCATTGATGAGGAAAGGCAGTCCATACAGCCTACCTCGATCTGGCTAAGGCCTTTGATACAATACCCCACTCGGGTATCATTGAAAAACTCATCAGCTTAAATGTCAACCCATACATTACAAGATGGGTTGCAAACTGGCTGAGTGACAGAACCCACAGGGTCAGAGTTGCTGGCGCCATGTCAGACTCAAAGCCTGTCACAAGTGGTGTCCCACAGGGCTCAGTCCTGGGCCCACTCTTGTTTGGCATCTACTTCTCAAGTACAATCAAACACAGGAGGGTTATGGCTGACAAAGTTTGCAGATGACTGCAAGCTGGGCCATAGTAGAAAACACATCTGACACAGATATCCTTCAGAAGGGTCTCACAGAAACCGATAACTGGTGCCAGAGCCACGGCCTAAAGTTAAATGCCAAAATGCATAGTCATACCCTTCGAAAAACAAGGTTACCCCTAGCTACCAAATAGGTGGCAATCCACTGAGCGCAGAAGAAGTTATCAGGGACCTGGGGACCCAGGTTGATAGTAGTCTGTCATTCGACACCCATGTAGCTAAAGTAGTTAGGAAGACCTTCTACATTGCCCACCTTATCATGAAGGGTTTCTCATCTAGATCAAGGGAGGTCATAGTCTCCCTTTACTCATCACTCATCAGACCAATGATTGAGTACAATGCCCTTCGAATGTATCTGACCCGACACTTGCAGCAGCTGGAGAGGCCACAAAAGTTCCTCACCAAAAGGATAAAGGGTCTCAAAAATCTGTCCTATGCTGCCCGACTGAAAGAACTCCAGCTCTACTCAGTCGCCACCGCTTGCTCAGAGGTGACCTTTGCCTAACATACAAGGCCATGTCAAACCCAGATTTGATGAATATGCTTCACCTCAAAAAATCCAGATCCATCAGAGCCACAAGGGCGGGAGACTTAAACCTTGACACGACTATTAATAGGATGTGCTGGAGGGATAGATTCATCACCCAAAGACTCCCTATGCTGTGGAACAAAATCCCGGTACATGTGAGGCAGAGCACCTCGCTGGCCTTGTTCAAGAGAAATCTTGACCAATGGATGGGAGATCGCAGATATACCCCAGGGATTACCTCAGTGTCATTGCTCGACAGAGGCACAGCAAAATAATGGGTTTAGTTCCCCATACTAAAGGGGTGGCGTAAGCCACAAAACGATGGGCTAGGCTTGTAAATGCCCTCGGGCAGATAGCCTAGTATGAACCTATGAACCTATGAACAAGCAACATATATAGCACTACCATTTAAAACAGCTTAAACAGCTCTGTGCCTTGCATTTGCTCAAATACAACCAGCAAACCCAACAGGGAAAACCAGAATAGAAAACCTAATGCTTTTAGTTTTAGTAAACTTGAAATAGAAACACTGTCATTGAGACCCGGCCAGCATGTAGCATTAAAACGGAGTTGCCACACTAGCTCCGATTTTCTAATAAATACTGCCAGGCCCCCCTATTTCCAAACAAGGTATTATATCCAAAATAAAGAATTTAAATGTGTGGTCTGGGTGTTGTGCAGCATGCTTAGCAAGGGCATTGAATTCAAACTTGTCCTTGATGTTCCTTACATGCTCACTTCTGACTTTAAGTTTTCGTTTGTTTTTTCCTATATAGAAATAAGGACATGTATCGCATATTGCACCATACACAACCCTCTCAGTATCACATGAGCTCTTAAATCGCAACCTTAGTTTAATATTATTGATTTTTAACTTCATTATTTTCAAAAATAAAGGAACATAATTTGCATCTCTCACATTTATGAGTGAAACCAAATCCTGTACTATTCACATTACACTCCAATATATTCTTTAGATTTTGATCCCTCTTATACACACAAATAGGTTTAGCACCTGTTAGAAAAATATGTATTAATGTGTGTATTAGCAATATGTTTAGTGCTTTTAGAGCTTGGGAAGGGTTAACACATTTATTCTATTTCATACTGCATAAATCTGTACAAACTGCAGTTGCTTTCTGACCTTGTACTGTTAGCTAAAATCTTGCTTGTGCCTTGGAAATTTACTGAGAAGCAGGTGATTTATGCTTGCGTTAGGAAAATAATGAATAGAACAATACTACTTGTATGAAACTTAGACAAGAAGTTTCGCTGTGCCATGAGAAAATACACAGCTGTAGAGGTTACAGATAATTAGTACAAAGCCTGCTTGAAAATATGAAATGCAATCAGCATTTGCTTGTATCTGTATTAGAAGAGTACCTTGAAATGTAACATTGTACAATAGACGCTTGTAAACGGATTAATAGTCACCAAGGCCAGGTTGTTTTTCTGAAAAGTTTCTCACAAATCTAGTTATGTCAGCAGAAAATATGAAGTAACATCTGCTGTAGAACAATGCTAAAAGTTGTGTTTGATTACGTCAGCTTAGAAGGCCATGTCTTGTAAAGCAGTATAAGAATGAACATACTTCCTGTTAGTAGTTAGACAAATCCTTGTATTTGCATGCTTTTGTCTCCTTGCTGCAAGTAAATTAAAGTGCCTTAAGTGAACCTTACGTGTATTAGTCTTTGAAGTTTTTTTCCTTTGACAGATTGGTCCTTCGGACCAGAAACCTTCACTTCGCCTCGGATCAGACAGGCCAGGTGGCTTGAAACCGTACGGGGAAGAAACCACATCAGTTGTTCTTATTTGAAAAGTCCTCCGACTGAATTGTCGTACAAAAGAGGCCAGCCACTTTCTGATCTGCGACTGAAGGATGGGTTTACTCGAACCAGGTGATCAATCACGAAGGCTCAGGTAAGGTGAATCTACCTTTTTTTTCTGTTTTAGATCAGGGACAAGATTTGTATTTGTTCTGTTAGAGACTTTATTTATAAGTCAGGGACAGAAAGATTACTGTCCTGTAATAGATCAGGGAAACAGAGCAGGTAGGCAGTCATTCTGAAGAGACTATAAAAACATCCATGGTACCACATTAAAAATAAGGTGTTACGTAACAATTAAAAGGGTAGAACAAAATGGGTAATAATTGTACAAAAAGGTCCCAAAATCCGCCGTTAACCGAAGACGCAAAATACATGCAGTCACAGCGTGCTGATAATATTAAATACTACTCAAAATGGGTTAATAAGTATGAATTTGATGGTAAATTAGAAAAATTCTCACTTGTCAAACTTGTCAAACAGCTTAAAACCGATTCTAGAGGTGCAACGTCAATTAGAAATTCCTCAGGCACACAGATGGATTGAGGAAGTAAACCGAAGGGAACAAAAGAGTAATAATTCAAAAGCAATGTTTTTAGATAAGGAGGACAATAACTTAGTAATAGCATTGGCCCCTCCGCCTCCCTTACCAGAATATGAGGCAAGTGAACAAGTTAGTCCACCCCTGCGACATCCTGCTGTCACTATGAGTAGAGACACTACAAAAGTGAAACCGTTTATTAGAGATCCCGTCGAGACCAGGTCTCGAACACGGGCAGGAAACTCAAAAGGGGACATTGAGTTATATCAAATGGGTAGAAATTCACGATTTATGAGTGAAGAAGAAATATGCCCACTTATAGAAGTGCCTAATCCTCAGGCAGGACAAGAAGGTCAGGACCCAACTATTTTAGTGTATAGACCCTGGACTCCGGAAGACATCCGGAAAGCCACTGAGGAAATTCCCCATCCAAAAGTTAATTTTAGAAAATTCTTAGAAGATTTGCAAGGAATGAGGCTGAGTTATAATTTAAATGGAGAAGAGGTAGAAAAAGTAGTCAGACAAATTGTGGGACCAGATTGGCACATGATTAGTGGCGACTGGAATCCCCGTGATATTGCGCTCAGGCCCCCCCACATAGCAGCGCAGAGTTAGACAACAGAGTGAAAGGTCTTACAGACTGAATCTCTGAGAAATGGAAGCCTAGGGCAGACTGGACTTGCATTAATCAATGCATCCAACAGGAAGGTGAAACTATTGACCGATATTATGCCAGACTATTAGAATGTTTTAATAACCATTGTGGAATGCAGGTTCCTGAAGATCAGACACATGATTCCCCATACGAGCAGCAGTTAAAGAATGCATTTTTGAAAGGCAGTATTGCACCTATAAACAGCTTTATTACAAAACACATGGTAGATCATCATACAAGCAGGTTACAGTCATTGCTTGAATATGCTAGACATGCCGAAAGGCATTTTAATAGCAAAAAGAAAAAGAAAGCCCAAGTATTTTCTGTAGAAGATGGAGCAGAAGTATATGTAGTACAGTCCAGGAAAAAGGGCAAGAGAAATGCCCAGAGAAACAAACAATCTGATCAACGATCAGAGGACTTTGAAGGGTGAAAGAAAAGGGGTGAATGTTTTAAATGCAGTAAGAAAGGACACTTGGCAAGGGATTGCAAGAAAAACAAGAAGGCAACTACGGAGGATAAGGAGGGTGAGGACTGACTATATGATAGTCAGGAATCACTAGAAGGGGATAGCAGAGAAAGGACAAATGAATATATGATAGAGGGAGTAGAGAATGTGACAGAAGAAATAGAGGAAGTGCAAGAAGTCACGGATAGTGAAGAAAATGAAATATTGGATTTGGCTTTATTGAGCTTAGAGCTCTATTTAGCAGACACGAAACCAGAAGTTACACTCCTGGTAGAAGGGAGGGAAGTCAGATTCTTGTGTGACTCAGGGGCATCACGGACCCTGGCACACCCCTCCAAACTGCCAGAGAATTCAGAGTCACCTGATTACATATTAGTGAAAGCAGCTAATGGACAGCTGTATCGGGAGCCCCTCTCCCATAATATTGTGATAACTGATCCTGTTTCAGGATTGACCCAGAAAAGCAAAATTGTTGTATCTGCAAAATGCCCAGTAAACCTCTTGGGCAGAGACCTTATGCAGCTATTTGGTATAGCAGTAGTTCCGACTATGCAGGGTATGGAAGCACAGTGACAAATTGATACCTTTGCAGTACAACCGGAGGGTGAAATGTTTTATTGGTACAGCCAGGACTTGGTTACAACTGGTCCAGGGGAGGTGACAGAAGAGTTGATGAACATAGCCATCAGCAAGTTCCCCTCCCTTGACATTGATAAGCAGCATTTGTTGCACTGTACTCTGTATTATTGTAATACACCAGGACCTGATAAGGAATATGAGCAAGAATTGTTTAGAAATCGTGCAAACAGGTTGGTATTACGTAATCTGTACTGGGACACAGAAGGGAACAGTGTAGCCAGCTGTTCATTGCCCCAGGAGTTCTTTGCACTCTATAAATCTAATCGATTACCACATGTTAGCTTAACTAAGGACAAGAATGTAAAATGGGTAGACTTAGGAGAAAAAGTCACGAGATGTGAAAAACAGACAGAGTTAGAACTGTCAGAACAAGGAATACAAGTGCAGAAGCTGAATTGGATAACTCAGACCCACCCAGCTGTACACTTGCAGTCTAGCAAGGACAGCTGATTAGCACTCCTATTGAAGGAGGAAGAGAATGCCTTACAGAATATACCAGAAAATCTCTGGTCGACAGGAAAATCAGATGTAGGACTTATTCGTACAGCGGGACCAGTTACTATTATGCCAAAGTCAGCATTTAGACCACAAAAGAGACAGTATCCCTTAAGAAAAGATGCAGAGGTAGGAATCAAACCTATTATAGCAGCTTTACTTAAGGAAGGGGTGCTGGTGGAATCTCCTGATTCACCATGTAACACACCCTTATTTCCTGTTAAGAAAGCAAATGGAGAGTGGCGTATGGTCCAAGATTTACAAGCTGTAAAGGACGCAGTAATACCAAGGGCACCTACGGTGCCAGACCCACACACCCTGTTGAATGATTTGAAACCTCAACAGAAATATTTTTCTGTGGTAGATATCAGCAATGCGTTCTTTTTGATACCAATACACCCTGACAGCCAGCATTGGTTTGCATTCACATTTCAGGGGAAGAGGTATACATATACGCGACTGCCACAGGGGTATTGTGAAAGTCCAACAATATTCTCACAAGAAATGGCAAGCAACTTGGCAGGATTTACCCCACCGAGAGGTATTCAGATTTTGCTTTATGTTGATGATATCCTGCTGGCGTCCCCCACCCAGCAAGATTGTAAAGAAGATACCATAGCACTATTACAATTTGTAGCCACTGAAGGACATTAAGTAAACAAAAATAAACTGCAGCTTTGGAAAAAACAAGTTAAATACCTAGGATATGTAATATCCAAGGAAGGTAGGACATTAGATGAGGACAGAAAAACAGCGATTTTGCAAGCACCAAAACCCACTACCAAGAAGGAAATGATGTCCTTCCTGGGTACGACTAATTTTTGTCGGAGTTGGATTCCAAACTATGCCTTGGAATCTGCACCGTTGACTAACCTGATTTATAAAAAGCTTATGACAGCACAGGATTTATTACAATGGACACCAGAAGCAGAATTTGCTTTCTGCAAACTGAAACAGTTAATAGCGTCCTCATTAGTTTTGGGATTACCAAACTATCATAAACGTTTTTTCCAAACTGTAGACATTGTAAGCAAGGTTATATGACATCAGTGTTAACACAGCAGCATGGGGACAAGCAACGCCCTATTGCTTATTATTCATCACAACTGGACCTAGTGGCACGGTCTTTACCTCACTGTGTACAAGCAGTAGTTGCAGCTGCAATGGAAGTACAGGCTTCGGCCTCAGTAGTGTTGTTCCACCCTCTCACATTGAGAGTGCCTCATGCAGTCGCGATTATTTTACTGCAAGAAAAGGTAGCATATCTTTCCCCTGCTAGGCATCTTCCTGTATGACTATATTGTTGAGCCAACCTCATATGACAATCGAATGATGTACAAATTTGAACCCTTCTACCTTGCTCCCAACCCCTGCAGATGGCACACCACACAGCTGCCTGCAGGTGATTGAGCAAAAGACACTGCCTAGAAATTATCTTATGGATGTTCCCTTGGATGATGCCGAGGTGACATACTACGTGGACGGCTCATGCAAAAGGGGTCCTGCAGGACAGAATCTAGCAGGATATGCAGTAGTTTCTGACACAGACATTATAGAAGCAAAATCTTTACCACATAGTTTATCTGCACAGGCAGCAGAATTATTGCCTTGTCACGGGCATGTACCTTAGCAAAGGGTAAATGTGTGAACATTTTTACTGACAGCCAGTATGCTTTTTCTGCTGTACATGTTTTTGCGCAACAGTGGAAAAATCGAGGAATGATAACATCTACTGGCAAACCAATCAATCATGCACAGTTTATTTTAGATCTTTTAGAATCTATTCAGTTACCTCAGAAAGTAGCTATTTGTAAATGCACAGCTCATACCAAACAACAGGACAGGATTTCAAAAGGTAATGTGAGAGCTGACACAGCTGAAAAGCAGGCAGCTTCAGAAGTATTTCTTTTGAATGAGGAATTACAACCTTCTGAGATTTTAGACTTAGAAATGTTAAAGACAATGCAAACACTTACTACGCAAACTGAAAAACAAAGATGGGTAAAACGAGGAGAAATTCTGGAAAAGGGGCTGGACATCTCTAAAGAAGGGAAACCGATATTGCCATCTAATTTGTTTAGATATGCAGCTTTGTTGAGCCATGGGCAGTGCCATGTCTCAACAGGGGGGATGGTACAGCTGGTGAACCAAGTGTTCACGACATATGGATTCACAAATTATTCTAAAAAATTCTGTTTGTTATGCCACACCTGTAATAAACATCATGCACAAGGGGCGTTAAAGCCCAAGCAAGGGAGTTTCCCTACACCACCATATCCATTTCATACTATTTGTATGGATTTCATAGAGTTGAATAAATGTGAAAATAAGAAGTATTGTCTTGTCATTGTAGATATGTTTTCCAGATGGGTGGAAGCTACGACGGTGGCCAAAGTTCTTGTTAAAGAAATCATCCCTAGATTCGGCATTCCGGAAAGGATCTACAGTGACAACGGCACACACATTGTGAATCAGACCATACAGCAGTTAAGTAAATATTTTTGCATTTCCCTAAAAAATCATTGTGCGTATCACCCTCAATCAGCAGGGCTAGTAGAGAGGCATAATGGGATTTTAAAGAGCAAGCTAAGAAAATTAGTAGCATAAACGCAGAGAAATTGGGTGTACTGTCTGTCCCTGGCACTGTTGAGCATGAGAACTGTTCCGAATGCAAAAGGATTGACTCCTTTTGAAAAGCTCTTTGGAAGGGCTTACTATATACCTCAGTGGAAATCTCTCATGCCTGCAGACCAGGAAGCTGACAGTACATTAGCAGAGTATATGCATAATTTGTTAAATTCTAAACATTTGTTACAGTTAAATTTTGTTTCAGATAAAGAACAAAACAGACTGTCAGAAGTGGCAGTGCCCCCTGGAGCGTGGATCTGGCTGAAGGTGGTCAAAAAGAAAAATCGGGCATCTCCAAAGTGGGAAGGTCCATATCAAGTGCCTTTGTCAACACCCACTGCAGTCAAAATCGCGGAGCGTGCCTCTTGGTTCCACCTGATGCACTGTAAATTAGTTAAAAACTTTGAACTGGAAAAAAATCTTGTTACACGCCAAGAGCAAAAATGATAGAGTCCAGAAGAAACAGGAATGCAGAACAACCCTTTCCTCAGAAGTATTGCATAATCATCCTGTTAACTGTATTTGTGACAATAATCTTTTTGTTGTGGCCTTTTCTTTTCCCAGCCACACAGACTGAACTGAATAAACGTGAAGCGTTACTCATAAACTGGCATCCAAACTTTAACACTTACCAGGCAGTTAAATATGTGTATGCTGAGACTTTCAATGTTTTGAATTGCTGGATTTGCACAGCTTTGCCGACAACATACGGGGGAGGTTATTAATGACTACAGTCCCCCTAGGGGTCAATGAGACCTGGGAGAACTTGATTTATGATACCTCAACCACTACAGCACAAGATAAAATAGCATTGCACTTGTCTGTTCCACAAAAGGGAACTGTGTGTTTTTATAAAAATGATACTGTTCAGGTGGGTTGGAGCAATTGCAATGTGACTGTTCCTTATAGATGTTACACTAAAGGTAACAAAGTAGATCTTTATTGTAATACAAACTATGATTCATTTCTTGGATTGATGCACAAAACACTTGATGAAGTAAAACATAATTCTGTTCATTATAAACAGCTGTCTACAATTGATAGAAAAATGTTTCATGCAGGGCGAGTGTATATTCATAGCAAGGTTACTACTAAAGTAGAGGATTGTTATTTTGTATGTGGCAGAAAGGCATACAAATGGTTACCTGAGAATTGGTCCAGCAGTTGTTTTTTGGGTTACCTGGTTCTGGCCATACGACACACTGCAGTTTTGCCTCATGGGAAAATTGGAAATGTCCAAGAAGTCATCAAGAAACCTGTAAATCCAGTGGGACAAATCGATGTGCGTTGGAAAGACCATCACACTTCAGGTAAAGGACTGACACACATGGACTTGAGTGATAGCGTTATATCGTGGGCATGCATATTACCAGCTTATGGAACAGTGAAATCGATCTGGGAGCTGAGAAAACTGTCAAAACTTCTCGAAGTAATGAGCAACGCAACTTTTTCTGCTCTCGAATTGGTGACTGATGAACTGAATGCTATGAGAACTGTAGTGCTCCAAAACCGCATGGCTCTCGACTTCACCCTAGTGGTGAGAGGTAGTATGTGCGCTTTAATCCAAGAAGAATGCTGTTCATATATTCCTGACCATAAACACAAGATAGACAATCATCTTGAGGTAATTCAGCAAGTGTCGGCCATGACCAAACCAGGCCCAAACCCACTGACGGACTTTTTCCAGAAGTGGTTTGAGGGGTGGGGTACCATCCTAATGAACATCCTGATTGCCATTTGTGTAGGTATGCTCCTACTGGGAGTATGTGTTTGTTGTGGTATCCCCTGCATGAAAAGACTGGTTAAAGACTTAATAGACATTTCAGTTTCTGAAACCTTATATCAAAGTACTGAGTTTGAAGAACTGTTAAAAGACTAAAAATGCCTTCATAAGTCTAAACTGAATGGCTCTCTTAACTGCAAATCCTGAGTGGAAGAGGTTAGGAGAAGAAGACAAACTGTTTATGCTTATTTTGAAAGTAGAATAAAAGTATTAATAGGGGGAAATGTTAGAAAAATATGTATTAATGTGTGTATTAGCAATATGTTTAGTGCTTTTAGAGCTTGGGAAGGGTTAACACATTTATTCTATTTCATACTGCATAAATCTGTACAAACTGCAGTTGCTTTCTGACCTTGTACTGTTAGCTAAAATCTTGCTTGTGCCTTGGAAATTTACTGAGAAGCAGGTGATTTCTGCTTGCGTTAGGAAAATAATGAATAGAACAATACTACTTGTGTGAAACTTAGACAAGAAGTTCCGCTGTGCCATGAGAAAATACACAGCTGTAGAGGTTCCAGATAATTAGTACAAAGCTTGCTTGAAAATATGAACTGCAATCAGCATTTGCTTGTATCTGTATTAGAACAGTACCTTGAAATGTAACACTGTGCAATAGATGCTTGTAAACGGACTAATAGTCACCAAGGCCAGGTTGTTTTTCTGAAAAGTTTCTCACAAATCTAGTCATGTCAGCAGAAAATCTGAAGTAACATCTGCTGTAGAACAATGCTAAAAGTTGTGTTTGATTACGTCAGCTTAGAAGGCCATGTCTTGTAAAACAGTATAAGAATGAACATACTTCCTGTTAGTAGTTAGACAAATCCTTGTATTTGCATGCTTTTGTCTCCTTGCTGCAAGTAAATTAAAGTGCCTTAACTGAACCTTACGTGTATTGGTCTTTGAAGTTTTTTTCCTTTGACAGCACCAATAGAACCCCTAATTATATTATCACTCATTAGACGTTCCCAGTTTTTAGTCAAAATGTTAAGAACATTTTTAGAGTCACAAGTAAAGGTAGTAAGAAAACACACTTTTGATGAACCCTGATTAAAGGCCACATTAAAATTACAAATAGCTTCTGTGAATGTGGCAGTATGGACCCCACCTATAACACCCTGATGTGGTGTTAAAGTATCAAGGTTTGATGGAGAAGTACTGGTCTGTGGATCTAAAATAGGCCAAAAGTGGCCATTCCTTCTTTTCTCAACTACTTCACCCGTGATATTTTCGGTGAGTTCCCTGGGGTAATCCCTCTTACAAAACATACATCTTAAGTTATTACATTCTATTAAAAAGTCGTCCCATAGGCTCACCATTCTGGCCGCTCTAACAAATTGGCCCTTAACCACCCCTCGTTTTTGAGAAAAGGGGTGGCAGCTCATGAAGTGGAGAAAACTGTTAGAATAGGTCTTGTTTCGGTGTATTACCGCCACAAATCTATTAAGTACATAGTCTTTTTTCAGCAAAATATCCAAATATGCTATACTAGTCTCTTCAATGGTGTGTGTAAATTGTAAGAAACTGGTGGTAGCATTAATGTAATCCAAAACTGAATGGATTAGGTCCTTGAGCCCTTTCCATAAAATAAAAATATTGTCAAGGAAACGGGTATATATGTGGCAGTGTGGGAAGAAGGTAGACTGTGTCAAAAAACTCCTTTCCCATTTTAACATAACAATGTTAGCATATAACCAGCCACATGCCGCACCCATGGCCACCCCTTAAGCTTGTAGATAGTATTTCTTATCAGATAGAACAAAATTGTTATGCATCACCAAGTCCAATAAATGTACCAACATTATACACCTATCATGTGGTAGCCCAACTGAAAAAAGCTATTCAAAAAAACATTCTGCACCTATATCATGTGGAATTACACTGTAAAGATCAATTACATTGATTGTAATCAAAACATACGATTTATCAAACTTGGTTTCATTTGTCTTCCTCAAAAAATCCCAAGAATCTTTACACAGCAAGGGTTCCCTTTTAAGAAACTCTTTTAGTTCAATATCTAGGAACTTTGCCTTAGGGTGTGTAATGGGAGGCCTCGCATCCACAATAGGATGCATAGGGGGCTGGCATAAATTCTTATGCATCTTGGGAATCCCAAAGATGACTGGTGTAAATGGAAAATCAGTAAACAAAAATGTAATTTGTCTATAGAGATAAGTCTTTCTATAAATAGGTCTTCCAAGTGCCCCCTAATTTTTCTGTAAGCCCCATTCAACTCATTTAAGGAGCTTTCTATATATGTAGGGATGTCAATGATTTCATACATTTGCCTAATATAGTCACTCTGATGCATTAATACAACACCACCCCCCTTGTCCAGTTTCATAGCCCTTATGCTTATGTTATTAGCAAGTAGTGATAACTCAAAACCTTCTTCCTCGCTTAAATTATTCTTAATCATAGAGGTCAAACCACTTTTCTGGGTGCAGTACACTCTGATGTCAATTTCACAAACTTTTTCAAAAATGTCCAACAAGGGGTGTAGAGGGGGATTGTAAGTACTAAAGACTTTTATTGGGGGAATAACCTTCTCAACTCCCTGAAAGAGTAGATGCAGATTCTGTTTTCTCACATATTGTTTGATGTCCATAATACTATCAACTACACTGACCGATTTAAAAGGTATAAAAGAAAAACATTTCACCAATAGATCACATAGGTGCACATCTAACTGCAATTCTGTAAAATTATAAACTTTAAAATCTTGTGTGCTATTGACACTCACTGACAAGGGGGGAAAATGGAAGGCATAAACCATAGCTACAGTGGTAGAAGGTATACCACAATCAACAATATCAGACTGAGAAAATGTCACACTAGGATGTATTAAATCCCCCCCCTCCAGGACCTCTTGTAGTTCCCTTGTCCCAGATGGGGGTAGTTGTTCCTGTAACTCAGCCCCTGTGGTTGGACTGAATTGTTGACATTGGCGATCTGTTTGTTCTGGATGTGCTCCAATCTCCTTAGTGGAGGATACTCTTCCTCCTCTAAAAAAGAGTCATTCAAGCCATTAGCATCTTGCTCATGTTCACCTAAATCTACCCCATCAATGTGAAATTGTCTACCAGGGTACCACTCCTGTGAACGGGGAAGGGGTGGGTAGGCATTGTCTGCTCCATATTCATCCACATCCCTTAAGATCTTCTTAGTTTTGCTTTTCTTTATTACCTCCATTGTTTCCTCTATGGTGCGAAAAATGTGGGTATAATCAAACTGGTTAACAGGAAATGATATGTCTTGTGTTATTTTCCTCTCCAAATCCTTTGCTTCATGAAACAAGCTATCAAGCTGCATATCATTGCATTTAATGACTGTTTCCATGTATTCTGTACCAAAACAGTCAAACAGTTTAATTAAATCCCTATGAAAGGGAGAGTTAGCAACAAGGCCAGTCGGATAGCGCCACATCCTTAAGCCTTTAGGGACAATTTTTTTGTTTATACATTCCCTAAAGTAACAGTTATCCATTTGCAAGCACTTAATCTTGAATAACATCCTGTTCAACTCATTTAAACCATTAGAAATGGATTGATTAGGTGTAACATTACTGTTGAAAGAATCAAGACACTTGCCACTGTTGAGCCATTCAGTTAAAGAAATGTCTTTGTGCATGTTTACATGTGTATTAACACAAGAATCTTTACTAGAACAAGCATTTGCCACATTTAAGTCACTGACCTGATTTGTTTTAACCATAGGACGAATGTTTTTGCTACGTTGACAAGCGTTCAAAGCTCCACTCGAATTAGTGCCCATATCATCTAAAGCAGATGAAAGTAAGGAGTAAGATGCAACGAAATTTGTGAAAGCTGTGAAAGTGAAAGTTGTTCAATACGCTCCATTCAAGCCATTAATTGATGAATCAACACTGTTAAGTCGCAACCACACCCAGAAGAACTAGAAGAACTGACATGAAGTGAAATATCATTAGTGCTTCTGCCTTCCATTAAATTTGACACAATTGACTTTTCAGTCCCAGTACTCAAGGGATCCATTTTTATTTGTTTGTTTGTATGCTTTTTTATCTAGTATACAGTTTTTGACTGGGTTGAGGTGCTGGCTTATCCCGGTGGCAAACTTTGGACCACATAATGGCAATGTACTTGAAAATGTACATATACCTTTAAATAGCTTGGTATTTGGATCAACCAGTTTATTAACCTGCTGCCTGAAGTCTGAGAATCAGATAAACATTTGCTATGAACTCTGTTCATTTTTTGTGTTATGATCCTCTCTTCCTACAAATAAATTATAAGCTGTGCTGTTACTGCTGAACTACCTCTGAAAACATAGCTGACAAATTGTAGCTGGTAACGTCTACATGCTTCTGACAGATGGCATATTGAGGTTTTGTAGTGATGCAGTAGCAGTGGGATGGAGGGAGGGTAATAACAGTTGCCAGAATAAGCATCAAACAGGAAGGATTTGTATGTGCCATACACTGAGGGTGAATGAACTGGAAAAAGGAAACCCCAAAATATCATGAAATCAGTTAATCCCTGATTATTAGTAAAGAAAACCATTTTTTTACCATGTTTTACATTAATTGGTCTAGCTCTGAGGAGTCCAAGAGGTAGCCCATGGGCCACAGTCCACTCTCCAAAGCATTTTATTTGCCCCGTGGCATGCCTCAGAGCTGTTGATGGCAACTTTTCAAAATTAATTGTTATCCGCTGTCCACTGAGCAGTTAATTGTGTCCTGTCACTCAGTTCAGGACTTACCAGTTAACCGCTCATCATTATGTATGAATGCACATTGAGGAAATAAATAACTTTGTGGCAGGATGCTTGTTTCATTGGTGTTATGGTGGTTTGGATGTTTTCTTACAATCTTTCAGAGTCTCTTGTAGAACCTGGAAAAGGACTTGTACATGTACATTTTGTGTGCATATGTGTGTGTGTGTGTGTGTGTGTGTGTGTGTGTGTGTGTGTGTGTGTGTGTGTGTGTGTGTGTGTGTGTGTGTGTGTGTGTATGCTTGTAACTTAATTGCAAGTGCGTTTGATTGTTTGTATGTGTATAATGTTCATGTACAAGTTGTTTGTTTGTAGGAACAATGTGTGCTTATATGAACTAAGTAAAAAAGCAGAGCAATTGCTTGCATGTGTGTTTGAAGGTGTGCAATGCTGGTGTGTGAGTCACTTATTTGCAAGAGTAGTGTGTGCTTGTATGACGTAGAAAACAGAGTGACTCCACGTGTATGTGTTTTTGCCTGTGATTGTGTGCATGCAGAGCTGGTGTGGGAGTAATTTGTTTGCAAGAGTGAGGTGTCCTTGTTTGAAAATCATTACAACTGTATGTTTGCTTTCCTGTGTTTGTATGTGTGAGCACGTGAGTTATTTAGAAGTGATGTATGCTTGTGTAAAGCTAGAAGTTGGTGGATTTTGAGAGGGCAGTGGGAGGAAGTTCAGAACTGTTTGACTGAAAATCATTCCTGTATTTTTCCTGCCATTCAAAAATGGTGATTTTCTGGACAATCATGTTGAAAAAGATAAGAGAGCAGTGAATGGGGAGGTGTTTCACAAAAAAGGTGCTAATTTTGCAGAATGTCGAGATTTTTTGCCTGTTTCTTGTTGGTGTCTTCCTCATAAAATGTGTGGTTTTATGGCCAATAACTGAAAATTGAAGTTGTTAAGTAACAGTCAGTTGGGTTTCAAACTTCAGAAAATCCATGCTAATACCAAAATTGTTATGCTAGCAACTTTCTAAATTTATAAGAATAATATCTAAAATCTGTCTCTGTTTTTTGGCATTTCATTATTTTTTGCCTCTGTCCAGAATTCAGAACATTTAGAGGGATGTTGTCTTATTTTCCTTGTCCCTTATAAAATATATGATTCTCTGATAAATCAGCAAGGATTACAATCCCTCCCAGAAGAGGATGAGAGGGCACTGGTAGTGGGGACTTCACAACTGCGTCTCACTTTTAAAAACTGTTTGTGGTTATGTGCAGTATTTTTCTCTGTTCCTCATAAAACATTTGATTTTTCAGTTTTTTCCTGCTAAATCCCTAGCTCCAACTTCAGAAAATGTTGAGAGGGTGGGTGCATCACAATGTTCTAACTTTTAAAAGCATTCCTGGTTTTGTCTCATATTTTTCCATGTCCCTTGTAAAACATTTTGATTTTCTGGCAACTCACTTATAACTACAATCTCAGAAGTAATTGAAAAGGCAGTTGTAGGGTGGGGGGGGGGGGTCACAACTGCATCTGACTTTGCAACGTGTTCCTGATTTTGTATCAGTTTTTCCCATATTCATTCTAAAATGTGATTTTTCTGGTAAATAGGTGAGAATTCTTCAATCAGTAACAGAATGGCAATGTTAATTTCAACAATGTAGTATTGATACACGTCTCAATGTTTTAGAATTTTGCAATGTCTCTGTTTTTAGGTAAAGGCAATATGTTTGTTACTTTGCTATATTTTGTGACGATTAATGGCTGTAAGCTGTTACTGGCTTACTTCATCTAGTTAAGGGTATTAGGTTTGATTCCTTCCACCTCCATTTGCTACTCAGTGTTCAGTGGTCTTGGCTTCCATGGTTAACAAAGTTTATAAAAAAGATGCTGAGGGTTCCAGTCAGGGATACCTAATGTCATAATTGTTCAGAAAATGCATGTTGGCTTAAAATCTGCCCTATTAACTTTAAGTGAATTATTGAAATGGTCTCTGATTTTGAGCCTTTGTGACCCCCCCCCAAAGCATTGTCGTTCTTTAGCAATGAAATTGAGACTTATGGATATTTGACTGCTATTGTATGCAGGAGTAATGTATGCTTCTGTGATGTGAGTTAGAGTGCTTTTCTTGTGTAAGGCTGACAGAGCAGTGTCTGCATTTGTTTTCAGAATGCAGTATTGTTTTTCTCCCCTCTGGCTGTTCAGTCTGTCAGAGTATACTTTGGTATAGAAATACTAATTTTATTGTTTTTGTGCATATGGTTCTGTGTGTATATTTTCAGTGAGTGGAAGGCTGATTGGAGATACAGCACCTGTAGTTTTAACCTTTTCTGATACTCTGTCCAGCATACTCAGAAGCCCCTGATTTTGCATAATTTTTGTCTGTTCATTGTGAAATGTATGGCTTTCTTGGAAATATAGGCAGACATTTGAGTTTCAGGTGTAATACCCTTCAGAAAAAGCATGCTAATGGAAAACCTGTTCTACCAGTGTTCTCTAAGTATATGCAAGATGTAAAATATGTTCTAGTCTTGATCACCTCTCACCTTTATTTTTTGCCTTATTCCTCATTCTTGGTCTTTAGTAAGATGCATAAAGCTGTTAGGAATGCAGTTTGAAACATAATGTACCATGACACCCAGACCTGTATCACTGCTTTTGATTTTAAGGGAGAAAAACGTATGAGTAAAATTATTTGTTGAAAAGTAAGTTGTTTTTATCTGGGGGGCAGTTGAATTTGTATATAATTCATTGACTGGCTTATGTGCAGTGTATAGGTTGCATATTTGAGAGAGAAAGAGAATTATTTCTACTTCCCCTGTGTTTGTGTGTGAGCAATATTAATTATTAAAAAGTAATCTGCTTTATCTGGTATGGGAGTGAATCTCTGTAATTTATTAATTGGTATGTATGTGTAGGTAAGTGAGCATATTCTTAACTAATCTGTATATTTTAACATTTCCTGTGTTTGTTTTCATTTGTGTGAGATATTTGCAAACATACTTTATTAAATACAGTCATTACAACTTGGATGAATCATTCTGACTAAGCATGCATTTCTGAGGTAAATGCTAGAATTACATTATATTTGCTGTGCATTACTGATTGGTGGAGGTGGAGTTGTTTCAAACAAATTCTTTCTATGCATTTGAGATACTGTTCAGGTTTTCCACCTCTACTTAGCCTTTGTGTACTAGAACTGCTGTGCAGCGGGATTGTTTGAGAGTCAAATTTGTCTTTCTCTTCAGTTGTGACACAGATCAGTTCTTCCGTCTGCATTGATATTCAGTTTTGTAATTATAAATGGGCGCCTTGGTTCAGTACTTCTGTTTTTTATGTCTTTTGAATCTTGGTATACAGTTTTAGATTTATTCCAAGGGAATATAACAATGCCCCAGAACTGTTAGTGGATCATCTTCAAGAGAAACTTTAAGTATGGTGTCAAACAAAGTCTTAAACCTTTCTTCCTGACAACACAGACACAGAGTCTGTAACAATACTGCTTCAGTTGAAGTCCTACATTATATTGCATTTGTGGCCTTTATCTGTTAAAATTGTGGTTTCATTACCAGTTCTGCAACTACTTAGTTCTGTTGATTGTTAAGGTTTGTGGATCAAAAGGTTCTAAATGCTGTAAAATGTATCACAGAGCATCTAAAACCATACGGCTTCATTCAGGTCCTAAAGATCTCCAGATTCTCATCAGCATTACAATATCTCCATCAGATCACTTTGGAGCAGCAGTGATATTTGTTTAATATTATAGTTTTTTTTCTTTTCAACTTCACAGTCTTGGGCTTTATCATTTATTGGTATATATCACTAACTGATGTGTTGCGCTTGCTTTAACTAAAATTTGTTGTTTTATAATCAAGAAATTTGAGATTATTGTGGGGTTTAATTTCTGTTATTTCTGTTTATGTCAACAAAACGTACTCTTTAAGTTTACTTTTTTTCTTTTTAGTATTGTTGTTTTTTATCAAAATCCCTTCAGGTTGTGTTTCACAGAGATCTTTGCTTCTTCCTGGACATTTTGTGCAGACAGTCATGGTTGTTTATCAATTTATTTTAACTGAAGAGTGTTCCCATAAATGTGAAAATTCACCTAGTCAGTATGTTTTTAAGTCTGTACCAGTTATTTCATAGTGACAAGGAGCAGAATAATGGTTATTTCACATAGGTTGTTTCATGTTATCATTTAAATAGCCTAAATATAATGCAAGATCAGTTATGTCTTTTTCATAAATCATTTGTTTACTTGGCTTGCCCACAGTACTTCAAAGAACAAAGTTAGCATTTACATCACAAACATAAGTATTAATATCTAGCACACCAAAGCCATGCATTTCAACAGTGCCACATCAAATTTTCTTTAAAATAATGCAAGATGTGTTTAGCACCATTTTTTTGCACCTATGAACCATAGTTTTAAATCCTTATATGTCGTTCCTAGCCTGGTGATGTGGTTGTGTGCTATAATACACTAATTATTTTGGGGAAAATACCATGCTCTAAACTCTTACTCTCTCCACTTGAGATAGTTTGTAGGAACTCCAAGCATGTAACTTAATATGAATGTTTTCCCATACAATTTTAAGATTTATAGCAATAGTCTTGAACAAGTCATCCTTAATTATGACTCCCAAAAACCTGGTTCTATTTCCTTTCAGTTTGAAAACATTTAGCTAAAGGGGTGAAGGACACAACCTTTATTTTTAAATGTTGTATATGAAACATGGAAAAGCATACATTTTGTGAGTAGTGATTCATTTTTTTATTAGAAGCAGTCAGTCACCTGCAGATAATTTAATTCCATCTCAACCTTTTGATGTCTCTGTTCTTCAATTTATTAAGAGATTCTAGTCATAAATTATCACATTAATAACAACGTCCTAACCATGCAATCAGTCGTGAGGGATTTGGGCACCCAGGTTGATAGCAACCTGGCTTTTGACCACCATGTTGCTTCTGTTGTAGGTATCTCATCCAGGGACAAGGAGGTCATAACATCCCTGTATTCTTCCCTTATAAGGCCTATTATTGAGTACAATGCCCCTTTCAGCACGTACCTTGCAAAGCACACACAGCAGCTGGAGAGACCACAGAGGTTCCTCACCAGGAGAATCCAGGGCCTTAAAAATCTACCATACACAGATAGGCTAAAAGCCCTATCCCTCTACTCACTTTCATACAGCCTCCTCAGAGGTGACCTCTGTCTGGGCATACAAGGTGATCATGGAGCCCTCCTTGATGGGACTGCTGCATATCCATAAGTCAAGCTCCACTCAATTAACCCACATGCAGGGCCTCAACCTGGCCTGTGATATCAACAGGACTTGTTGGCAGGACAGATTTGTGTCCCAGAGACTCCCCCATCCATGGAATAGACTCCTTCTCCATCAAGCAGCACCAAACCTGGATAACTGGATGGGAAACAAAAAAATACACCCCTGGGATTCCACCTGTGTCCCTGCTGGACAGGGGCATTGGGTGCTTTCTTGTCTAAACATGGGCTAAACTCTTGGCTAGGCTTATAAGGGACTCAGGGCCAATAGCCTGGTAACCTCCTATGATCCTATAATAGCAAGAGGTACAGTTACCATCAGGAACAATTGACAACCTTGACTAGATCCCAGTTGTAGTTCAAATGGTAATACATTTGTGTTGCTGGTCCATATGACTACATTGCAACCCTGGTACAAATCAGAACCAGACTAATTTCACCTGTTCCTGACTTTCAACATCCCTAGATCACAAGTGTACTGTGCGGTTTCACTTAGTGCATAGTACTGTGAACCAGGTGTTTAGGCCTCCTTTATTGCTATGATTAATAGTTTATGACCCTGTTTGTCTATGGAAACTTCTTTTTGAATTTATGTTCAAGCAATTCTATATTTGTTGTATAATATCTTGTTTAATTGTTTCTCAATATTCTAACTACTGTATGCTGCATCAATTGTAAAACTCTGATTTTTACTCCTTTTATATGTTCTATGCTCTTTGTACAAAATAGCTACGTTTATATAATTTTTATGTTATTTTTATAATTTTTTACTATGTAGTTGGAACCTTGTGTCCAGGCGGACTAACCCGGTAAACAAATGGAAAATAAAATAAAATAAAATAAATAAATAAAATAAATAGCTTTTAATATACTGAGCTGCCATACCAAATCTCCACAACATTTTCCACAAATAGGACCACTTCACCATATTAAAGGTTTTCTCAAAATCAAAACAGCAACTCTCCACATACGGGGAGAAACCACAATACTGAAAAATAAAAAAATAAAAGTAGCAAGGTGAACCACACCGGAGGTCAAACGGAAAACCACTGCTTTATTGACAAAAAAAAAAAAACAAAAGTGACTAAGCGCTTTCGCCTGTCAATCTCTAGGCTTCATCAGAGCCTAGAGATAAACAGGCGAATGTGCTTAGCCACTTTTTTTTTGTTTTGTTTTTTTTTTGTTTTTTTTTGCAAATAAAGCAGTGGTTTTTCGTTTGACCTCCAGTGTGGTTCACCTTGTTACTTTTATTATTTTTTATTTATCAGTTTTCTCAAAATCAGCTGCCAGTGACAAGTCAGTCTTTAATTTTATAGCATTACCTATATGTAATTTATGACAGAACCAAGATGATATGTACTACACTTACCTGCCACAAATCTTGCTTGAAGTGTTTTATTCTGTTGGTTGGTGTCTTTATGTACACATTTTGTAACATCATTAAAAACTGTAGTAAGCCATGTGAGCTCAAGGTTTTATCTAGTTTGGGAAGCACTGTCACTGTTTAATGTTCTGATGACAAAATCAGAGTCCCACAATCAAAGGATTAAAAGAATAAGCTAGTAAAACAAGAAATGAGTATCCCTGAATGAGATAAGTCAGTTGTAACCCATCTAGGTCTGTGACCTTACCTTTTGGACCCTTAAGTAGAGCTAGTTTTTCTTCATCTTCAGTAACATCCATATTTAGTCAATTAACTTGTTGATCATTACATGGTTTGGAGGGTGTATCACCAGTGGCGGCTGGTGACTTCAAATCAAAGGGGGGCTGCAGGAGACAGCTGAATGGGTGGGGTCAATGGGAAGGGGTGTGGCCAACTAGAAAGGGGGAGGAGCTATGCTCAAAACCACAAAAAACGAAATAAATACACTGCCGTGGGTGCCAAACTGTCATTATGAGAGCCCAGTCAAGACAAAATGAATTGTAGAAGAATAAAAATATTTCAATGCATTGGCTGCATGACAGCTTACTTAATATATAGATGGAAACAAAAAGGTTGTGAGGCATGAAAAAATAAATTACTTTTTTAAATACATTAATGGAATGCCAGTCAAAATCAAGTATAAGAAAAACAAGCAGCACTCAACTGAAACCACTTCTTGCACTGCAGTTCTAATTATAATTTATATTCAGCTTTATTAAAGTACCAAGTAACATGCTGAAAGTGGGAATCTCTGATGCCCCCACTTGTAAAAATGTTCCTTATCCAAAAATAAGACCCGCTGCCTGACAACTATCTACTTGTTTCATGGGGAAAACATGATCAAAGTAAAAAATGAAAAGCAAACAAGAAATAAGCTCAAGATACATTGCTTAAAATGATTACTGTACAGGTTATGGACCACACGATTGGCATTCTGTTTAGTTTACGGGTAAAGCCTGCAGAGATGACTGGAAGTCTCCAAGTGTAATGAGCTTCTTAAAATAATGTAATCCTGTCCTTTATTACAAATACTGTCATATGCATTTCAATACCCAAGGCTTATACATTATCTAGTTAAGTATTCTCTACATGGCAAAAATAGAAAGGCTTTCAATGTTGGCAATTCTTTAACAGTATGCTTATTAAAGCTTACTTGCATCTTACAGTTTCAGCCAAGCTTACCTGATGGTCATTAAAGTATTGCTACTTAAACACAGAGCAACAGGCACTTTGAGTAATAAGCATAAATCAACAGTACAAAAAATATGACAGAAACCAGACCATTCAAGGACAGATGAAAAGCCACTCTAGTACTTGTGTCTACCTTGGATGGGGGGATACCCTGCACATTTACACTGCATAACTACTCCTTGCCTTGCTTCGACACATCCAGAGTCACTACATGGGGGAGTGGGGTGCAACAACAAGTATGTCACAATTTGAAATGTCTCTGGCTGACTGATGACCCTGACACATTTGTCATACCTCTCAACCTCAGAGCAAAAAATCTGGACAAAGCCATACAAAGAAGTGGGACAAAGGCCCAAAAACAAGGACAATTTTTTAAAATATTGCTATTATAAACTTAGAAAGATAATAGAATAGGTCTTGCATTAGTATGAATTTTCTGAATGGTATGAAATCTGAAACTCAAATGTCTGTCATTATTTTCTAACTTCAGTCTTTAATGATTTGTCACTAATTTGCCAAAAAACACAATTTTATGAAAAATGGACCAAAATGTGATGTAAAAATATAAAATAGCCACAAAATACAGCTGTGAACCTGTCAAAGAAGGGACACTTTAATATTAGTACTGCTAACTTGAGCAGCTGACAAAATAAAAGAATCTACATGCATTTCTGAAATAAAAGTAATCTATAACTATGATTACAGTTATTTCTTAATTGTAAACCCTCCATGTTTTCTTCCAAAATTGCTATTTTGCGGAGGGATTATTAGGGGAAGAGCAACATTTTGAGCCAAAATCAGAGACAGTTGAGAGGTTTGGCTATGCCTAATTCTATAAAGCAATTTATTTGCATGTGCCTCTCAACCTGTTAATGCAATAAATCTGGACAAGACCAAATATATTGGGGGAACATATAAACAGTACTAAAAATTGCTCTTGTATAAACTGAGACAGTTGATAGAACAACAAGTCTTACTTTAGCATGCATTGGTTGAAACACAGTGTGTCATTATTTAGTGACTTAATTCCTAAATGATTTGCCACAAATTTTATGAGGAACAAACCAAAAATAAGAAGCAAAAATCTATTCATTCTTTGAAAATCTGGGCAGTTGGGAGGTATAGTTCAGCTGGGGCTGTCTAAGTTTGCCTCCCTTCCCCCTCACAAAATCATGGTCGAATGGAGCCTCCTCCTGGAGCCATTCCAATAAACCATTACTTGGCTATTTCACTCTATTTGCCATAAACACTAATGTGCATACTGATTTACTTCTATGATGATTTGGACTTCATTTGAAAGTTTTACTTTGCATTTTACAGCACAAACACTAAGACATCTGCTAAACAAACATAGCATTAAAACTTCTCTGCCCTTGAAACTCACATTCATTGAAACAGCATTGAAACCCACATTCAAAGAAAATACATTTTACCAGTGGCAGATAAAGATTAATTCTGGGCTGTTTTCAAATCATAGGCCCCTTGCATATGAAACATACATGTGCTCTTTGATATACCTTCCTATTGTTTTGAACACTTTTCCAGTAAACAATGAAACAAAATGCATGCACCAATAATGACAAAACTGCCCAATTCAGAACATTTCCATCATAAACGTCTACTCAAACTTCTACAGTCCACCATTATCAGTAAGTATGTACAATTCTACAGTCCACCATTATCAATAAATATGCACAATCTCTGAAGTAAAAAAGTAATCTAAATAATTCTACATTAAATAAATCTGTAACTAATGAAGAGGTTGCTGCTAGCAAAAACCTTTATATTTCATGGTTTCATCGAAAAATAAAGTGTCTGATGCCCCTGAGGAATAAATTGCCTATATTACATTAAAAATGATAAGCTAGTAATATTGCAATAGGAAATGGATGGCAAACTGATAACAGGCTCATAGTTAGTATCTTAACTTTTTCAGTACAGCAGCATTCACCCCTGGTGGGAGTAGAACCAACAACCTTCTGCATTAGAAACAAATACACAACCTGTTGTGCTATTAACATTGCAAGCTGATTTTCCATAAGCAGCACTAAACTTCTCTTCCCCTGCAGCTCTCGGCTCCTTGTAAAATCTACTCAGTACTCAACTGCATCTCAACTTCGCAGCACAAGAAATCTGGAAAAAGCCAAATTTATTGGGCGGGGGGGGGGCTCAAAAGGCCAAAAACCAGGGACACATTAAACATTGCTTGTATAATCTTGGAAAGTTGTAGAAAATGCTATGTTACCACCATACATTTTACTGCCAAGGTCCCTGTGCAAAAGAGTCAAGAGCAACATACCACTATGCCAAATCACCTGCTTTGTGAAAGAAAAATGCTGTGTTACCACCATACATTTTACTGCCAAGGTCCCTGTGCAAAACAGTCAGAGCAACAAACCACTATGCCATATCAGCTGCTTTGTGAAAGAGAGGAAGACTGAAACTTAAATGGCTATCATTTAATGAATTCAGTTCTCACCATAGCTGTCAACCTCTTAGCACAAAACACCTGGACAAACCCAGGAATGAGGGAATACAGCCCTCAGACATATTCAGTGAATTCATTTTTTGCCATAGTTGTCAACCTTAGCACAAAAAACCTGGACAAAACCAATAAGGGGGTAATACAGTCCCAAAAATAAAGACAAATTTCAAATATTCATCTTATAAACTTAGAAAATTGCTAGAGTAAAAGGTTTTGTTACTATGTATTTTCTGAAGAATATGAAGTCTGAAATTCAAATGCCTGTCAATTTTATTTAACATTTGTTAATCAGGACAATCTGACTTGGAACAAAAAAACTATTTTCAGCAGAGGCCCAGGAAGAAATAATGCAGACATGTCTTTATAACATAGGAGGACACAAAAGCAAACCCACACAAACACAGGGAGAAGAAGCAAACCCCACACAAAAGGCACCCCAGCCAAGAATCAAACCCGAAAACCTGCAGCCATAAAGCAACAATACTACCACTGCACTATCAAATATCAAGCATTGCAGAATTTAGAAACCACAGATATTATGAGGAACAGATCAGATCAAATATGAGGCAAAAATCTGAAGTTTTTTTACAAATGGTGGTGGGTAGGGAATTCAGGTCCTTAACACCTGCATACAAGGTACAGGGTTCAAGCCTGAGCATCTCTACCCAACACCATTGTTCTCTAGCCACCAGTATATAGTAACTGGGGCATTTTATATACACAGACAGACACACACAGACACACACACACACACACACACACACACAGACACACATACTCTCCAGCGACCGCAGCAAGCCCACAATCCAAACACCTACCGCGCACACACAGGCCCAAAACACTCCCGAACAAACACCTATAGGACGAGTCGCCCCTGTCTGCTACACCACTCACTTTATTTGTTTCTGTAAATCACACGCACTATGTATGTGTCCGCTACTTATTAAAAATTGCTTACTGCAATGGGACTAATGTTTCTGAATCTTGGGCTATGTTTTCAGAATAGACTCCTATCTCTTTCTTTGTAATACTATAATTCATTCATTAAATTACTAACCTTACTTTTTCATTAGGCTTTTCTCTCATCGATTTCCTAATTATCCAGCATTTTGCTATGCATTGCTTCCTTATGTATGCTTAAAATTATACCTGCCTTTTTTTCTGGCTAACTGGCTATTATTGTGCAGTTAGGGCCTTTATATTTCTGATAACATTTCTTGCTATATTTTACTTCATTGTGTATTGTCATTTGTCTTACTTCTATCTTTTCATATTTTTCCTAAGTGTTGTATATTCTTTCCTACCTTTGGTGCAATGTCTTTTGAAAACCACAGTTTTTTTCCTTGTTTTTAATTTGCATACTTATTTCACTTCTATGGCTGTCTGCAAGAGCTTTCACAAAATATTGCCCTATTTTGGTAAGGTCTGCCAGACAAAAGCAGAACCTCACTCTTGATTGGCTTGGCGCTCTAGGTATGTGGCTTGGCAATCATCATTTTTATTTGTCTCTTGCACCTTAGCTGCTGTCCACTTCATATATTAATGATGCCATTGTCAAGGATTTGTTGTTCGGTCATTATTATACCAACTATATTAACATCTTCAATGAGGTTGACCGCAGTTGTGATGCTATTTACCAAAAGAAATTACATAAAATTCAAAGGGACACTAAAGTATATGAGTCGGGCCAAGTGTATCCGCAATCAAGGGCTGTGCCTGGTAGGTATAGCAACCATGTGGGGGCATCCAATCAGGAAGCAGAATGTAAGGTGATGCATACACCGGATTTGCGAGCAGCAGATAAAGATTCAAATGATGACACTGTGAGCCCTTTAGTGGACGGTTTAAGACGCTCGGAAAGAATTCGAAACAAGGATTTATCATACGAGGAGAGGGAATTTGTTCAATTGGGAGCTCGACCAAAAAAGAGATACCCCACCAACAATGTCCAGAACGAATATTGGAGACCAAGAAGATGAACAGTCCTTCTCCTTTGAGGGAAGAAAATGTGGACAAGGTGACGGGTAAGCTTTTGGCTGAGCAGCAGCCCATCTCTGACTATACGAATCATATGTTTAATCAGTCCAGTGGTTCTTTTGAACTGTCTTATTATGTTTCTGATGAATTAAACGATCTTTTCAACAATACTACTGGCAACAATTTGCATTTAACTACTGCGGTTGAACAGTGTTTGACTAATAATTCATTGGGCATGTCTAGTTCAGATTTTTACACGAATAGTATATTGGGAAACGAACATTCCATTACACAAATTGATTTTGATTTGTTAAATTTGAGCACATATACTGAGTTGAATGAAAGTAATGGAAAGTTGATTGTGACCTTCACGAGGAAAAAATTCAATCTTGGAGATGATAGAGATGTGTATAACAATGTTTTTAATTTTAAGCAAGTCGCTTCATTAAATGTATTACAGTCGTCCATTGAAGTGGATACAACTAGTGAGCTATGTGATTTAGGTATTATACAGGATGTTGATTCTTTAGGGGCCATTGGCAATATTGAACAAAATTCTGGCAATGAAGGAACTGTATGTTTTAGTTATGATGTTAATAAATCTATTTGTAATACTGCGGGGATGGATATTTTTGAGTTAGAGAGAGACATGTTAAATTCGACACAGATGGGTATTTTAAGTAAACCTACCATTATTGAAAATAGTGCACACGATTTTAAATTATATAATTATTCCCAGTTTTCTTTTAATATTGATTTTGTTAATCTTTTTTCTAAAGGTTTTACCTTTGTTCCTTGTAGAACAGGTTATTTGGTAGACACACTTATTGATTTGAAATTGTTTATACGCAAAATGAACTTGAAGGTGCATTTTGAAGCTGCCAACACAACTCAGGTAATGGACAAGCAAGATAGTTTGTCCAAACCAAGTACATTTAATCCACCTTTCAACCCTATGATAGTTACATTTGAAAAAATGTGTGAATTGGACATCAGAGAACATTTTATACATCGGAAGAGGCAATCACACCTTAATATGACAGATGAAGAGTATGCCTTAGTTGAAACTATAGGTAAAATTGACAATATACGTATTATGAAGCTGGATAAAGGCAACGGTGTGGTGATTGTAGATAATAATGATTATATCAGTATTATGATGTCCATGTTAATGGAAGATAATTATGATGAAACCAGTATAAATGAAATCAACATTGCATATAAAAAAGTGGATATTGTGTTAGAGAATATGTTATTTCAGGGAGAAATAACTGAATATGAGTATGAATTTATGAGTAATCCTTATCCAGTGGTTAATGGAATTTTTGGCATCCCCAAAATACACAAAGGACTAGATAATGTTCAATTTAGACCTATTGTGGATGGTAAGAGAAGTAAAACTTGTTTTATTAGTCAATATTTGGACCATCTTATGAAATTAGGTTTGAAGTGTTTCCCTCACATAATTAAAGATTCTTGGGATTTTTTAGAGAAAGTGAAGGCCTTTAAAATTGACAGTAATATTACTTTTCTCACCATTGATGTATGTAATTTGTTTATGGTTATTCCTCATGATACTGGTTTGACATGGTTAGAGGAGCAAATGGCAGCAACAGGTATTTTTGAGCAAGACCAAATTAACGTTATGGTTAGGTTAATGGAAGGGATCCTACATAATAATTTTATATTTTTTGAGGGGCACTATTTTAGGCAAAGTAATGGAGTGGCCATGGGAGCCGCATGTGCCCCTACATATGCCAATTATATCATGGCATATTGGGAGGATCATTTTTTATTCACCAGCACATATAGTAAGTATATTAAAATGTATACACAATTTTTGGATGATATATTTATTATATGGGAAGGTGAATTGGTTATATTGGATACTTTTATTAAATATATTAACAATACTGTTTGGTTTTTAAAGTTCACACATGAGTATAATACTGATACTATTACATACTTGGATGTTAGACTTACCCTAGATGAGACACATGGTAGATTTAAATCCAAGATTTATAGGAAATCCACCTTCTCGAATTCTTATCTTCAGTACAGCAGTTGGCATCCTAACCATCAAAAGAGAGCCATTGTTAAAGGCCAGATGGTTAGAGCGGCCAGGATGGTTAGTGATGATATAGAATTCGTAGAAGAATTAAATTATTTAACTTCCTTGTTTTTGAAAAGAGGTTATCCTCAGAATTTATGTGTGGAATTGTTTAATGAGGTTCAAGGTAAAAGTCATAGTGGATTTTATAAATCTATTCTTAATTCTGGTAGTGTTACAATAACTTCTGTAAGGCCTGTTCCACCACAAACTTTAGGAAATGCTCCTTTGATGTTTATTTCGACCTACAATGGGGATTCAGATTTTATTACAAGGCCGATTGTTAAAAACTGGGGTATTTTGCAATTGGACAAAATCGTAGGATCAAAGTTCACTAATACACCTAGATTTGTATTTAGGAAGGATTTATCTTTTAAAAAAATTTTTGAAAGATGTTCATTATACAAAAATGTTACCACAAGTAGGGTGTTGGGCAATTTTAAATGTGGTAGGTGTACTATATGCTCTTACATTTTACAAACGGGTAGTAAGTTGGTGGTTAATAATCAATATATTTGTATTACTGGTCATTTTAACTGTTATAGTAAGAATGTTGTTTATCTTGCTAAACGTCAACATTGTATGGCCTTTTATGTAGTTAAAACCTGTAGGCAATTTAGAGAGAGGGTCAGGGAACATCTTTTAGATATGAAACATCTTAAGTCTACTAATGCCTTGGCCAGACACATTGTTGCTCGCCATGGACATACATTTAAATTTTGTGTCTTGCAGCAGGTTATTTGTGACCAACAAGGTAGGATTTTAGATGTGCATTTAGATTTAAGTGAGTTAAAATGGCAATTGAAACTGAATGCACACACTTTTCCTGGTCTTAATGAATACTGGACTGTTAAGCCTGTGCTCAAGCTTAAACATATTATGGGCAGGGTTTAGCAGTGCAGGTGACTATAGCTCACGTTTATTTAAAATATATATATATGTATATATGTGATATATATATATATATATATATATATATATATATATATATATATATACATATATATATATATATATATATATATATATATATATATAATTAAAAAAATTTTTTTGGTATATATTTTATATATATATATATGTATTTTTTTATATGTGTAATTTTAAAAGATACATATAGACATATGCATGCATAATTAATTTTAAATATTATTATATTCTATTTAATTGTAATGTGCTTTATTAGATATACCTTTAAATATGTTTATGTTCTTATTTCATTTTGCTTTATATGATAAGTTATTTAACAAAGGATTTTTTATAGTTAATAGATTGGGTTAATTAATTAATTGTTTTTAATTCTAAGTGTCATGGTGTGAATTTATTTTGTTATTTAAGGTGTGGTTTGAGGTATGTTCAGTATTCTGAAGAAGTCTGAGTTTTGTGGATGAAACCTAGGTCAATCGAATTCACTGTTTGTGTTGTTTGCGCTAAACCAATTGTCTTTCTTGGATCTCGTTCTCCTTGTGGTCATTTTTGGTTTTTGGTTCCTGGTTTTTGCTGTCCACTTCCACTTCTGAGAGCTCATCTCCCTTTTAATTTGATTTATTAAGCAGGTTTGAGCAGTAGCTGTCTTTTGTGCCAGTAAGAATGACCTTACAGTAAAATGTATCTAGAGTCATAAGATCTAGTCAACATCGGATATATTTTAAGATCCCACTGACAATGCTTTTCTTCTCTCTTCCCCCATCACCTAAACAATACAATTTTTTTATTTAAAATTTGTTAACTGTGTTTTCATTCTTCTTTTTCATAGTCCAGAAGAATTACAAACACAAAAGCAAATGCCACACACACACACACTCCAGCGACCGCAGCAAGCCCACAATCCAAGCACCTACCGCGCACACACAGGCCCAAAACACTCCCAAACAAACACCTATCCAGCAAGCCCACAATCCAAACACCTAGCGCACACACACAGGCCCAAAACACTCCAGCAACTGAACAAACACCTATCCAGCAAGCCCACAATCCAAACACCTACCTGCTGCCTTTGTCCCGAAGCCCGTGCAGTCGACCGAACACCTACCCGGTAATCCAGCAAGCCGACCGAACACCAACAAGCCCACAATCTAAACACCTACCTGCCGCCTGAAGCCCACGCAGTCGCACACTGACAGTCCTGCCCCGCGAGAGCAGCTCAGTCCTTCTCATTGGCTCTGACTGCGGCTAAAGCAGTCCAGAGCCCCTCTATTCTGTGCGGTTGTCACCGCACAGATTTCTGATATCTCACAGCAATGATTGCTGGGTACCTCTTAATCCATATCTGGACTGCCGATATGAGTCAAATTAATTTTTTGTTTTGCAGATATTTTTTCTGTATTTCTAGGTGGGAGGGCTGCAGTCCGGCAGTCCGATAGGACGAGCCGCCCCTGTGTATCACTGAAGTATTCTTTTATGTTCTCAGTGAAACAGCTTGTATCAGAAGAGTACACTGATTTACAGAATAAAACAGAATTAAACTACATGATATTTCCTTGTTTGCATTAAGTTTGGAAATTGTGACAGCATTATGCCAATATGTTAGTCACATGCTTTAGAGATTCTAAATAAACTTTTTTTGAAATGAAGACACTCTCTCCATAACTGCATGGAATCTATAAGCTCTGTGATTATATTCAGAGTACTGGAGATTAAAAGGTGAAGAAAATGTGCTTTTATTATATAATTCATTCTTCCAGATCTAGCATGAAGAAAGCGCTGTGTACATAGTTTTAATTATCGAAGATAAAAGCCTCTCTGGTCATTAAAACTATATAGAAGGCAATCATTAAGAGATTCCTATAAGCTGCTGCTAAATTCATTATAATGGTATTGTGTGCCCAATCCTTGAATGTATTATTTATATATAACTATAGGCTTGATTCTCTCTATTTTTAGTATTGGTAATTATTTGCTCTTGCCTCTGATGATGTAAGAAACTATTTGTATTAGTCTTTCATGCATTCAAGAGGTGAGCTAAGTAGGATTTTACAAGTAAAGTTTCCTCTGCTAAACAATATCTTAGATCTTGAGGCAGATACATCCAAGAGCTGGATGTTTTAAGATCAAAAGACCAATTTGCCATATTAGGAGTTTAGAGTGGCCGGCAGTCTTTAAGCAGGGAATGTTGTGATCTGAAAGGGGATGAAATGATATTAGCCACATTTGTAATCTGTATTCTTAAACTGGGGACAGTGACACAGTCTACAGTAGTAGTCTCCCGTGAGGTAATGGAGTTGATAAAATGTGATACAAGTATACTCCAGCTCAGCTAGATACATAGACTTCCAAGCATCTACCACTTTAAACTTGCTCATATGTTACTGAAGAATTCTGTAGCTGTGCTTTATACCTTTCACTTAAAATATTAGTTTTCTTAGATTTATTTATTTATTTATTTGACATTTGTTGACTGGGATAATTTGACTGAGTAACTGCCCTTTTTCAGCTGAGGCCCGGGGAGAAAAGCTCCACATAAAATTTAACATTGAATTAAGATACAAAAAATACAAAAGTTCAAAATACAAAATAAAAGTAATTAAAAACAATGATTTAACAAATATAAAGATATCCAAGTTAAGAAGTAAATCTGTGGTGGGTGCCACCAATAGAGGAAAGAAAAAAAATTATCAATAATTTACAGATTAATACAAACAAGTGTAGATACAACTGAACTAGGACCAGGTAAATTGCTGAGATCTGGTAGTTTGAAAGTTAGGCTGGTTGTTAGTAGGCTGTTGAGTAGGTTAGTATCAGTTTGAATTATGAACCAGAGGTGTCATAATTCAAATATATATGAGAGCCAAGGTAATACACAAGGGCACAGATGGCAGGTGACAAGTATAGAGTAAAGCTGCGTTATGGAGAGAAGTTGAAATAGTGAGATGAAATAAAAAGAGAATAGTTTGAATGATAAATAGGTGTTAGTGGGAGAAATGAGGTAGATATAGGGAGATAAGGTAGAAAATAACTGGGGGGGGGGTTCAGGTAGGATGATTACAGAGACAGATCCAAGAATTGGAACAGTGTTTTTTCAGAGCTTTCTTGAATTCATGGACTGGAGTGATATTTCTAAGGGTCATTGGAAGCTTACTCCATGAAAGAGCTGGAAGATAACTGTACAGTGCCTGACCTAAGGTATGTTTAGGTACTTGATTAAAGTTAAGACTGAAACCAGTAATCTCTACAGGTAATTCTTATTTACTAATGATTATATGAGTGAAAATATGGAAAAAAGAGAGGTATGTACAAGTTTAAAGCATAAAAGTCAGATAATAAAAATTTCTCACTGCCTATATAAACTTTGCAGGTCACCTACCTACATTCCCCATCTGATTTACACTCCTCAGTGTTACATTCCATATGTTTACTTATCAACTTGCTCTTCTCTTATAGGATTCTGGACACCCTGTCACTGTCTGTCCCACCCAGATCCTGGAAAGAAGCAGATTTGTTTCTTTTTGGTTTTGTTTATTGCAGAAAAATGAACTGAGAACCATTAGATTTAAGTTCTGATAAAAGTTTTCCATCTCACCTACCTCTTAAGAATAATATTTAGACCTCTGACATTCCAAGAGCTTAAAGTAATCTAGTGACACATGCAAAGTACTTCTTTATTTCACAATCACACCAAACAAAATACATTCAGTAACTATAATAAAACTACAGTGTTTTGTTGTTGTACTTTATCTGTTATATACCTTACTTGTTATACCCAGCTCCAGAGAAGTATGACATGATGAGGACAGACTGAACCAAGGAATAAATAAGATAGAATTGTGGGAATAGTGCCAAAACCATTGCAAAATTGTTTTACATGACAGTGGAAAAGCTGGTTATATTTTGGATAGATTACATGGTTATTACTTTGGACTCAGCCAATACTACACAACTACACCCAATCTGATAGACCTCTACAGACTGCTAGAGGGTTTTGGTAAGTCTGAGCATTTCACTCTGAAAACAAATATCATCTTTAACTTTGACGATATTCTCATTTGGAGGTGAAGTATTTATTCTAAATCCATCTGTACCTCACTAAACTCAACCATAGTGCAATTCTGTCAGTCTTGTGAGTAAAAGAAACTTACGGTAAACCTCAATGAAACAAACACCGTGGTATTTAGAAATTATAAATGTTTTAACTTATTTAAAGATAAATAGAACATTATAAGCCCAGATGTTGATCTTCGAGAAGTGGTAGCTGGACTTACTTTCTCAACAAATATTCATAATACGGTGAATAAAATAACAGTTATGCTTTATATATAGAACAGCATGTGCGACTTTTTAACCAAGCAATATTGACTCACAACTGCCAAATTCCTTCATTTTCTCTTTCTTCTATACTTACTTCCCATCCCTAACAAATCAGCAGCAGCATTCCCATTTTTCCCATTTTTATACATGGGTTGAGATATCACGCCAACTGTCACTATCAGTCTCGAGTCAATGCTACTCTCCCACCTTCTTTAATACTTCCAAAATGATGACACTTCAAATGGCTCAGAGATAATGGACTTCTTTCACAAGATAACACAATATATTAAATGTTTAAAACTTTCATTCAAAAATATACCAAGACGTCTTCAGGACTTTGTTTAAAATACAAGGTGATCCTTAAATACACAGTGTATGTACACTAGGCTGGCGGGCATAAACACCTCTAAATATATCTATAAAATGAATATATTATTATACAATGACACCTACAAAGAGGTACACAGGTAAGTACGAGGATAACTGCCCTTGTGGTTTATTTTAAGCCAAACCAATTTTACCTGAAGAAAATCAAACCCTGTATCTTTTGTCTGTGAGATAAACACCTTAACCATTGTGCCATTGATAAACGCCACCCAGGTATCATTCAATGAGGTGAATATTTCCTCTTCGAGGGTTGATATAATACTGTATGACAAGGTTAAGCAAGGCCAGATAAACAGGGAAGAGTATAGGTTTTTGAAAGTGGATAAACCCCACATTCCTGCAGTATTTGGCATTCCAAAGATAGATAAAATACGTTTGATCCCACCCTCAGACCTACTGAGGGTGCTGAGGCATCAAAACCATTTTCTTGGCAAAATGTATAGGTTGTAAATGGTAATATTTGTTGCCAAAATTTCCCCATTTATTAAATGAGTCCTGTGATTTTTTTTTAACCAAGTTAAACAACAGTCTTTATTCTGATGAATTAATATTTTTTACTTTAGTTGTTAAGGGTGTCGTTGCAGTAATACTACATCAAATTGGATTGGTTCAATGATTTTCTTGTGGAGGAGACTGAAATAGCAATAACAAAGGCTATGGTTGAGATGATGGATATTGTGTTGATATATAATTATATATTTCTGAAAGAATATCTTTTCAACAGCAAAAAAAAGAGGTGGCAATGGGGGCTGCCTGTGCTCCACTAGTCACCAATATTGTGATGTTACAGTGAGAGAAGAAGTTTGTATTTAATACTAGATTTCATGATTTATAGTGTTTATCTGACCTATGTTTAGATGGCATATATATTTTTTAGAAGGGAGGGAAGAAAGAGGTAAATGAGTTTGTTCGCTATATTAACACTACCACAACTTTTTTTTAAGATTTACATTTAAATATCCCCCCCAGCAGGCTGCATTATTTATATGTGGATGTTAGTAAGTATTATGCAGCTCACAAGTTTACAACTAATATTTATAGAAAGGCCACGTATTCAAATTCATTATTACATTTCAACAGTTGCCATCCATTTCAACAAAAGTAAGCTTTGGTGAAGGGACAATTAATGAGGCTTGTGCAGATGGTATTCAACACAGAATTGTTTGTGGTTGAGTGTAAAAAACTAAAGAGATGTTAATTACAAGGGGCTACCCTGACAAATTAATAGATGATATTTCACAAGATGTATATACCAAGATTATTACAGGTATTTATAAACATTGATGGGTAGTGATTCTATCGTGCCTAAGCCCTGGACAAATACAGACAGTATTAGGAAGGCTACAATAAAGTCATGATTATAATCTATAGTGTCGACATTGTGACTATTAGGGACCATACCTCAAAATATTAGGACATGCTTAAATGCCAAAATGAAATTATGAATAAGATCAGCACTATACCAAATTTGTATATAGGAAAGGGAAGAACTTTAAAACTTATCTGGAAAACATTGTAGTAATGACAGTGGGGAAGAAAAAGTGTATTGCTTTAACAAAGAAAATGTTAATATTGCTTTTCAGAAACATATAAAATGCAATTTAAAACATTCTTTTAAATTCCATGCTTTGGAGCAGGTCAATCAAAATCCTCATGGAGGGGAACCATGGACAGAATATTTGGAGGCCTGTGAAGTATAGTAGCAGCTAAAGTTGAATGTTGGAGCCAGCCCAGGATTAAATGGCTCCATATCCATTACTAATATTTTAAAGTTAAAATCATATGGACTAATTTAGCTGGAGGAATATATACTTTTATTACAAGATTGTTCAGGTATTTTTTTTTATTTAATTGTAACTGTCCCTTATATAGTTTTTAGCAACAGATTCAAATGTTTTCTGCATTTTAGGTACTGCGTAAAATTAAACATATATATCAATATTTAATACTATTTATTAATATTTTTCAATATATTTACACTTAATCAGTTTTCATTGTGCTGTGAATTCATTAACTTGGTTGATTATAGTGATGCTATACATTATTAGGTTGAAGTGTATGAGTAGCTGTCAACGACCATACTTCTATTTATGCATTTTATGTACAACATGGAGGTTGTATGCATCTACATACAGACATCACATGCACATTTACCTTTAGATTAATGGGATTATCAGTTTAATACTATCAATATTTAATGATTATCTTTTATATTAACTTATATAATGGAATTTTTAAAAATATTTCCCTAGGAGGATTAATATGTGTTTCTGTGTTTTTTTTTTCTAACCAAGTGGTGTATATACAATATGTATTTAAAGACTGCCTTGTATTTTAAACAGAGTTCTGAAGAAGTCCCGACATATCTAAGAATGAAAGAGCTAAGCTTTTTATATTTTGTATTACATTGTGAATAAAGTCCATTGTCTATGAGCCAGTCAAGGTGTCATCATTTTGGAATTGTCTGAGCATTTCGCTATTTGGTTTGCCTTCTTCAACACTCTTGCCTGACTGTTACAGGTCTTTTGTCACACAATTCATCCATCTCTTTGCTGGATGCCTGCACTTCCTCTTGACTTCTTCCTGTTTGTCCCAAATCTTCCTTACCAGATTGTCTTCTGCTTTTCTGCATATGTACATGTTCTCTTTGACCTTTTCTGCAATTGAAGCTACTTGCACTTCTGCTCTGATGTCCACATTTCTTCATTTGTCTCACAGTATGCATCCTACCACCTGTCGCAGGCATCTCATGGAACAACATGGTACAACATCATCACTTGTGATAATTGTAAAGGTTATATGTGAGATTTGAACCCATTGCAGTGAACATCATAACAATGAAAGGATAACCATACAACCATTGTGCCTCACACTCAGTATGATATGAATGGGATTTATACATTAACATGTACATAATAAGATAATAGTTATGTGTAAGTCGACAATGTTGGATGGCTGTCATACACAACCGCAGTTAGTGAGACATTTCGTAATAATGAAAGTTTCTGTCAGTATATGGTATGCAATACAATGCTATAAATAATACCTGTAAAAAACAAGCAGCCTTAGTAAAATGAACTGTTATGCATGAATACCTACATATCAACACAATAAAAGGTGGGCAGGCAATACCATCCCTTTTGCATCTGCATGGGATGAAATGTACAAACTACCACTACTATATTATTATTAGGAAGTATCTGTACAGTAGCAATTATACAAATTATGGATATATTCAGAAAGTCTCATTATCCCTAGGCATACCATTGACAGTACAAGGTAACCAGACATGAACATGGATATATTTTCATTCTGCACTATCTATAGTGCATGTATTACTAAGCATCAACAAAATATGTATGAATATAATATCAATGTATCAATATTGTTAGAAATGAATATCAATGAACATGCAACATACAGATACACTTGGAACATGTTGGTTTCCGTAACTATACCACAGAATGTACATGGCCATCATCATATATGCTGATGTATTGTCAGTGCATCAGTATGTACTTTTCACAGGGACTCTTTCCATTTATTTGTACAAGTGCATATGTGAAATCCATGGTTGTCAGTGATGCAGCTGTACCCACCTGTATGCATACAGGTCAATCCTACACCCCTCCAGTAAATCAATACATTTTGTCAAAGAAGTGACTGTTAACATGTATAAATACATTTATGAGGGGTTATAGGATCATCTCCATCAGCATTTAGCTTCCTCAACTGCTGTGCTTTCACTGCCCAGGTTTCTGTAACACGCAGTAGTACGGGTTGCACCACTGTTTTGTAAACCTTACTTTTCAGCTTCTTTTGGCATCCTTCTGCCATACACTGCCCCTGACACTCTGTGTCAGTTGGCTGTAGCCCTGCTAATTCTAGTTTTGACCACCTCATTCAGACTTCCCTTCTCCTCAAGCACCTTTCCAAGGTACTTGAAGCTGTTAACTTGTTCCAGTATTTTCCCTTCAATCTCAGTTCTCAATATCTTCTGATTTCCCCCATGTGCTGCTATTACAGTTGTCTTATCTGTATTCAGTTTCACTGCATGTACCTTCACTTTTGTATTCCATTCTGTTCCCTTATCCTTTGTGAAGTTCTTACTCAGAGTCTGCCTGTAATACCACTTTGAGTGTATACAGCAACTTTGTTGATCTGTCCCCTCTGACCTCTTTGCTCTTTGTTAATGTAGTACATCAGAACTATGAACAGCAATGGGCACTGATGCGCATCCACTCCCACTAGGAACCCCTCTGTAAGTCTAAATGCTGTCCATACTAGTGTCATTAGGTCCTTGTACATAGCCTGCACTAAGTCTGTCATTGTTTCAGTCACTTCATATCATTGCAGGACTGCCCACATCAGCTTTCTTGGAACCTTGTCATATGCTTTCCCCAGTCTATGATTGCCCAGTTGTACTCTTTCCTGATAGCTAGCTTCTTCTCAACTATCTGTCTCACTGGAAACATTGAGTCAGTTGTGCTGCATCCTGATTTGAAACCAAACTGATCACTTCCCATCTGTGTATTCATTTATCAATCAAACTCTCCAGAAATTTCATGCAGTGTGACAAGAGTGTGATACTTCTATACTGCCCACATTTGTGAATGTCCCCTTTGTTCTTGAACACGGGTACTACTATGCTTATTCTCCAGTCATCTGGGATACACCTTTCTCTCCATATGCTATGAGCACCCTCAGGATCTGTGTCTACCCTAACATACCCATCAGCGTGATCATATCTGCTGTGACCTCATCTGAGCCTGCTGATTTGCCTGACTTCATTTTTCCTTAGTGCTGCTCTTACTTTTTCTAGGATGGGCTCCTTTTCTTCTTTCATCATAGGGCATGTCAGGGGCTGTACAGCTCCTGTGGAGTTTTCCTTGTTCAGAGGATACTGAAAGTACTCCTTCCTCCTGCCTTTGATGTTCTGTGAACTGTAGAACAGGTCATTGCTGGCATACCTTGTGAAGGGTATCTAATAACTATCTTCTTTATCTTTTTCTCTTTGCATTGCAACCTGATAGAGTTTCTCTGTGCCATCTACAGAGTCACTTTTCAGAAGTTAATGGAGTGCCACTGATGCTCTTCGCTATTGCAATTGCTCTCTGAGCATCTTTGTAAGCCATCCAATATTATTTCTTAGCCTTTTCTCTCTTTTTTTAAACAACTTCATGAATTACCACTTGTGACATTATATCCCACTTTTTCCTACACTCCTTCTTTATTTTTTTTCCAAAAACATTTTTATTAAATTTTGTTAATAAACATGGACATACAGTATTAAAAATAAACAATATAAAACATAATAACTATTTACACTGTATACAAACATCCATGATAACCATTCATTTTATCCAAGAAAGGTAATCAATATTTATCTAACAATCTCTCCAATTTTTGGCAAGCTAGTCTTTTGTGTGTTACATTTGATGATCTCTGATAAATAGTTTGCATTTCGTTTTTACATACAGATTTTGCTATTGAAATAAACTCAGTAAACATAAGAGCTTGCTTATTTTTCCAGTTCAATGTAATTATTTTTCGAGCAATAGCTAGAATTAACCAAAGAACAGGTAACTGATGTCTAGGAAGTACACTTGGGGTAGGGACATTGAATAATATCGAAGAGCTATTAATTTGGCAGTTATCAGACCACAGGGCTTTTGCAAAATGTCTAAAATCACTCCAGTATTGTGTGAGAGTTCTACATTCAATGAACAAATGAACCCAGTTGGCTTCAAGAATATCACCACACCTCCAGCATTTGCTTTCATTACTCTTGGTTATAAGGTCAATTCTGTGTGGAGTGTAAAAGCTTCTATGAATAAGTGTACAGGTATATAGTCTCCAATATAAAGATGATGAAGTGTTTTTTATTGAATTTAATAACTGTTTCTTATTATCGTTAGATAAAGGTTCACCATTAATCTTTATGAAGTAATTCTAAAAAGCTTGGTCAAAAGTAATCAAGTCTTCTTGTAGGATTTTATACACAGGTGATATGATTAATTTATGTTCAGTTTTCATTAAACTACACCATATGAACAGTTGTATCAATCTTGATATAATATCAGTTTCCAGATTTATTGACACTCTCACTTTATTTTCAGCAAACTGTCTTAAAGATTGAATACAGAGCCAATTATCTTGACAGACATTATATCTGGCTAAGAGAAAGTTTATCGGTTGGATGTTCTTATTGTCTATAAACTGGTGCCAAAACTTTAGATTATTCTCTTTAAGATTCCACATCTTATTGATATTGAAGGTATCTAGGCAATCTGGTGTATAAGCTATGGGAAATGTAATGAAAAAGGTGTTCTTTAGACTATAATTGTTGTCGTTTATATATTTTTAAAAATATAAAATATTTGGTTTATACCATGTGAGCAGTGGCTAAATTTCTTATTATATAAGCAATATTCAAGGAGTATCCAAAATATTTTGTTAATTCCAAAGGTTTCCTTAAACTGGGTTTCTGAGTTCTCAGAGGAAGTTATATGTATTTCATGTAGTTGTTTCCAGCTAGAGGTGTATATGGATGAAATCCAGTGTAGTATTATGTTAATAATAACAGATTTGGAATATAATTCCGTGTTGGGAAAGGCAATCTCATTACTGTCCCAGGCTCTAACATGCCATTTATAGGCTAGTCTTGGTTTCTTTGGGAACCATAGAAAAGTTAGTAATAAGGAATCTATTTGTTTAAAGAATTTCTTAGGAGGAAGTAAAATCAATGATTATATATAAAATAAAATCTTGCGCAAAATAATCATTTTTATTAATGTAAGTCTGTCTTCCATGGTGAAAAACATTTTGTTCCACTTTTTAGTCGTCACTGATTATAGCTACCAGTTTAGTGAAGTTAAACTTAATAGTCTCATTCCATTTATTCTTAATACTTATTCCTAGATAATCTATTTATCGTTTTCCCAATTGAATGTATTGTATTTTTGCAAATTGCTATTTATTTTCTTATTGATTAAAACTGTTTTGATTTTATTTTGATTAAAATTGAGCCCTGAGATTTTTCCAAATAGAGTTAAGGCATTCATGATATGTTGTAAAGAGTCTTCTGTGTCACTGGATGTTAGTAGAATATCGTCAACAAAAAGTTGAACTTTTGGAAAGTATCCATCATTAACTTGAAATCCTTTGATATTTGGGTTATTTCTAATAAATGAAGCAAAAGGTTCCACTGATAAAGCAAAAAATAATGGGGATAGAGGGCAACTTTTTCTAGTTCCTTTATGAATTTTTACTGGGGATGATAGACATGAACCGATCTTAACAAATGCTTTAGAATCACTATAAATATTTAATATCAGTTTAGTGAAATCTGAAGTAAAGTTAAATTCTTTAAAGATTTTTTGTAAGTATGACCAACTAAGGGAATTGAATGCCTTATCAAAATCCAGACTAATAACAGTTGTTTCTTGGTTTTGTTTGCAATGTCTATTAGAGATAGCAGCTTAATAATATTGTCATGTACTTTTCTATGTAAGATAAAGCCAGTTTGATCAAAGTGTATTAATTTGGGTAATATATTCTTTAGTCTTTTGGCCAGGATAGACATGAAAATTTTATAATCAATATTTAACAATGATATGGGTCTATAGGATGCACATAGTTGGGGGTCCTTACCTTGTTTCAGAATGGGGGAAATTATTGAGTACTTCCATGAGGGAGGGAAATTAAGTCTTGTTTAACCATGGAGAATGTGTTTAATAATAGCTTTATTGTGTGCTCTGGAAGAATGTTATATATTTCTGGGATTATCCCATCTAACCCTGGGGCTTTATTATCCTTCAGATTTTTAACTTGTTCTTTCACTTCTGCGAAGGTCATTTGTTTATTTAGGGTACTATTTTGTTGTTTTGATAGTTTAGTCTTGATATTTTCTTGTAGAAATGTATCTATTACATCGTCTGAATCTAGTGGTGATTGCATGTCATTGATTGACCCATAATGATTTCTAAAGGCTTCTAATATACCTCCTAAATCAGTTGTTCTTTTTACTGTGTTATTATTCTTGTATTTAATTTCATTAATGTGATTTTGTTTATTAATTTGTTAGGATCTGATAGCTAGTTTATGTAATTGTCTGGGGTTTACTGAATAGGACTGTAGTTTAATCTTTTCTAAGCTTATAGCAACCTTATGATTCAATATTTCTAAATATTTGTGGTTTAGCGTAGAAATTTCAGTAAGTACTGCTTTATCATTTGATTTTAAATTTAGTTTTAACTTATCTATTTTGGCTTGTAAATCAGAAAGTTCCTTGCCCCATTCCTTTCTCCTTTGAAAATACCAAGCTTTAACTCCACTAAAGATGTGAACTTTTAATGCATCCCAGAGTATGATATATGTTACTTCAGCATTATTGTTGTTTTCCATAAATGCATTTATTTCTTTTAATAACCACTCCTTAAAACATTTTAACTTAGTAACGTAGGCTGGGATTCTTTGAAAAATTATCATATTATCTTTTTTCACAGTCAAGCTGAACAAAAAGGCATTGTGGTCAGATAGTGGACATGACTGTATTGCAACATCACTTATTTTAGAGTAAAGAGTGTTAGACACAAAAATCTTATCAATATTAGTTTGTGCACCAAATTGGAAAGAATAATGAGTGTACTAAAGTGAATTTTGAACTCTTAAATTATGAGGCTGTAAAACTGTTTACCTTTTTAGCTTGTGTTGTTAGTTTACACTTACTATTTTTAGAGGTGTCTTCATCTGATAACAAGCAATTGAAATCTCCCGCCAGAATAATTTCTCCCTTTGCATGTAAAGTAATGAGATCCAAGTATTTCTTCACATATTTAGTTCCTAGACCAGGAATCCAATATGAGTTTACCAGTGTGAAGCATTTCTTATTAACTTCTAGCACTACTAAGCTTAACATTCCGTCTTTATCTGAAAAGGTGTATAAGAGTACCTCTCCTTTTGGCTCTAAAGCAGGAATTTGTGAGAACTATAAAACCATTAAATGATAATTTTTGCAAATCCTTCTCCAGCAAGTGGGTTTCCTGCAAGAAGATTATCTGAGCTTTATGCATTTTAATGAATTTAATTAAACCAGCTCTTTTGACATTGTTATTTAAGACATTAATATTTAATGATAAGCACTTATATATCATCATTTGTTAAAGTTATATTTAGAGCATCAATAATACCTTCCAAGTATAATGACTTGAAGTAATTCATGAAGTTATATATCATGGATGAATAAAAAATCTTTAGAAACAAATTCTGAAACCAATAACTAATAAAACATACATACATTGAACCTAAAGTTCCAGGTTTAGTTAATAAATTAACTAAACAACCCTTTAACACCATCTCACACACCAAAAACATACATAAATAGCTTCTGCTTTAAATGTAGTATATACAAACAGTAAAGCATTTCTAAGGTTGCTCAAACAAATATGAACATAAAAAGTCCATCAGGCAATCACAGTGGATTTGTATGTAATATCGTGTAAACTCTACAAGGTATTGGAAAATAAGGAGTCAGTTTCACCAAATAAACTAGTTGCTTTATCGGCATAAGCTTCTAATACCTATATATTTTATACCTGTACCTATATATTTTATACCTGTATTGCAGTCTCTTGTGTTTATAACTATAGCAATACAGAAAAATGGGGGGGCATATGTTGGTCTATTAATACTAATTGAACAGAATAGGGTGACCTAGAACATTTTAACAAGCCATTCCTACAGTGTATGTGGTCATACAAAGATTTGAATCATAGTATCATAACTATCATTGCTACTGAGTCTGATTATATTGCTTTAAATCTGCATCAATGAGAATACCTAATATAGAGTAAAGTTGCTTAAACATGAAAGCAGCAGAAGGAAAAGAAGACTCAATCCTATATATATCTTTGCATTCAGAATATTAAAGAAATTGGTTGTTTAAGTAGTCGAATATTAATATTTTATCATTTAGGGCATGCTACCAAAGCAAAGAATGGTATCCTGTCAGACTACAGTGTTTCAAAGCAACAGACATACAGTAGCATTAAAATGCAATTTTCCTCATTAGACTAGTAAAATAATCACTCCATTAAAGTCCTAGCTTGTTAAAAATACATATTTAAAGTGATTCCATACCTTTAGATGCATAAAAGATGAAAAAAAACAACAAAAAAAAGTTACTTTTTCTTCTAGTTTCTTTTTCAGCTTTACTTCCTGATTTCTGAGTCATGCATGAGTTCAAAGGTCATGTGATGTCATTGCTCACTGTATTCTTGCTTCCAGCTTCTCTAGTTTGCTGCTAGTGCCCTGTAGATGCTCATGCACATGAAGAAATAGTCACAGAGGCTTAGAAAAGGCATTTTTGGTGGGAATTTCAAACAACTCAGTTTTCTCCATTCTAAAGAAGCATAAAAAGTGCACAAGCAGCCTCCACAGTGAAAAAAAAAACATGAACAGCCCTTAATTCTCCGCATAAATCAATAATTTATATCCCTTAAACTAAATTAGGTTAAGAATTAAAATTAGAACATTTAGTTAATGTAAAGCACTATATGTTGATATATTACACTAAGAAATGCAGATTTTAAGTAAAGACATATATATTAATCATGATATGAACATCTTTCAAAAATGTCAAAAGGAAACAAAATTATCTTAAGTAAACCATCTCCTAAGGGCACTTTTGTTGTGGGGATTCCATACAGTGTAATCATAATAGACTAAACAGTAAACTCTAAAGTGTTACCCCATCACTAACACACATGAATGCTTTACTTTGGAAATCATGAATTAATAGTAAGATAGCATGACTTTTGTATCCCAAATGAATATATAATGAAGTTAACTGCACCTCGGTTATAATAAACATATGGTATGAAAGAAGAAAAGAAAAAAACACAAATATATATATCTATATATATATCTATATATATATATATATACACACATATGTACATACAAACACACATATACACACACACACTATATATATATATATATATATATATATATATATACACACACACACATATACATATTTATCTCTCTCTCTCTCTCTTTAGATATATATATATATATATATATATATATATATATATATATATATATATATACACATACACATACACACATAGATACATACATGTATACATACATAGATATATGCCTATGCAAAATAAAGACCTTTGTTTTGTATATGTATTCCAATAACATATGATGTAAAATAAAGATACTTTACCTTTGCTTTGTGTATATATTCCAATAAAACATTAAGTAAAGAGTTCTGCAAGAAAGTATTTATAATTATTTGATAACAATCCTATTTGTCTTTTAATTTTTTATTTCCACTTCTTTGACAGTCCAAGTGTTTTTAGTTGCATGTCTTTTCAGACTCTGTATAGACCATTCCATGTCCTCTATATCAGTTATTATTTTTTTCTTGTGATTAAAGTCCAAAGCCTCTGACAAAGAGCTAAAGATCTTCTCACCTTCTGGTAAAAATATTTTTGATCCTGGAGGGAAAGAGAATTTGTGCTTTGATGTTAACTTTTTTAAGAGATTTTTATCAAGGGAACAAATTATTTCCTTCTTGATATGACAGACGAAGTATAGTCATTGTAAAAACAAACGAGTTTGTCATTTATCTTGATGGGAGAATTATTCCATGCAGACTTCAGAACCAAATCCTTATCTTGGGAGGACAAAAATCTAACAATGATGGATCTGGGGTTAGGAGAAACTGTTGTTGAAGCAGGTTTTGCTAGAGACCGGTGAGCCCTCTCTATACTGAAGGAAAGGGTTTCAGGAAGATTTAGTGCTGCTGGAAGCCAGTTATTAAGAAAGTGTATCATATCAGTACCCTCTTCCTTTTCTGGTACACCATAGACTCCAATGTTGTTTCTCCGTGACCTATTTTCTAGGTCTTCCAGCCTTTCTGTTAGTTTTGTATTCTGTTTCAAAAGAAACTCATTTTGACTTTCACATTCCATCAGTCTGCCATCCATAGTTGTTACAGATTCCTGGATAGAGGCAATTTATTTAGAATGATTTTTAGCCATTTCACTAAGAATGTCCAGCTGCTTACTACAGCCTTGTTTAATAGTATCTATTTTATTCTCTAGTTTGTCCATTTTTATAGATAGTTCTTGAATAGTAGTTATCAATGTTTGCAGCTCCTTCTTTACTACACTGTCCTGATGAGAGTTCTTTGAGTTACTCATACTTGGATTTCTTGAGGAATAACTTCTTGACAGGAAAAAATAATAAAAACATGTTTTTGTACTAATTTTTGAAAAATAATAAAGGATCTATATTCACAAATCCACTGATATACAGTTGGATTAGTATTTCCAAAAATTAGATTACATTTCCTGTCAGAATAAAAATGTTATAAGCAGAGATAATGTTCAGTGCTGCTAGCAGTCTGGCATCTTCTCCTTCTTTCTTTTGATGACTTTCTGGACTTCTGCATTCCATCACCAACATTTCTTATTTATCTTATTTCCATACCTGGCTTGGCCTCATATCTGTTCTATAGTCCTCACATACGCTGTGTTGAGGTGCTGCCATTCTTCTTCAACCCCACTTATTTCTTCTTCTTCCTGAGGTGCTAAAGCCCTGCATATCTCATTGAACTCTTGGGCTTTCTCTCCAGTCAACTCTCAAGTCTTTAGCTTAGTCTCTGTTGACCTTAGAGCCTTCTCTGACAGCTGATTGTGGCAACCAGTGGTTTATGCTGTAAGATGAATGTTTCACTGTGGATGACTTTGTAGTACCTGATTTTACCCCTCTGCCTTTCCTTACTAGGAGGAAGTCTACCTAAGTTGCACGTTGAACACTCCTGTATGTGATCTTGTAACTGTCTCTTTTGCTAGAATCATGTGTTTGCCACCATTAAGCCATTTGCCATACAGAAGTCTAGAATGATCTCTCTTTCTTTATTCCTGTTGCCCTAACCATATAGATCCAGGCGGTCCTCATACCCTGTTCTGTCTTTTCCAATATATGCATTGAGGTCCCCCGTTATTAATACCAACTGTTGCTGTTCTGGTTTATCTAGTAGGTCCTACAACTGATGCCTGAATGCACTCTTTTACTCACTGTCACAACCCTGCTGCGAAGCATAGACTAACATTATGACTACTGTTTTATCCTTACACAGGGGTCTAATTGCATAAGTCTGTCACAAATTCTGATAACATCCTTCACTGTCTTCTGAAGCCCTCACCACAATTCCCAAATCATTTATAGTCTGTCCTCCTCCTGAGTAGTAGACCATGAATCCCAAGCCAAGTAGCTTTGCTGCACTGCTCTTCCATCTTGTTTCCTAGATACAGAGGATGCCAGCCTTCTTTTTATCATCATGTCATCCACCTTCAAGCCCTATCCTCTCAGTGAACCTATATTGAGTGTAGAAATCCTTAATTCATATTTGGCAGGTTGAAAGGTGTCCCATGTAACCCAAGCTTGGCAAACGGGCACCGTACAGATAGTAGTTTATTGACCCAGGGATCCTGGGCATTATGATGGGCACACATTTGCCAATAGGGGCACATAGGTCTCCCATCATTAGCATGGTTCCCTGGCCTCAACCCCACTTATCACCAGCAAATATTCATATCCATTTTTAGTGACATCAGTCAGTGCAAGCAAACTACCTAAAGACAATTTGTTATTTATTGAGTGTCTAGTCCTGACATGGTGCACAGTCTAGGATCCCTGTTCTCTTATCTAGAAGATACTGTGCACCATAGTTGATGCCCAAAGTGGTTGTTCTATACAACCATTCCCTCATAGACACAATCTAGAGTCTGTGCTGCTACCCACAACTCCATTCTTGGGTGAGTTTGAGTTGGAAACACTCAGCATGTCTCTAGGTGGGGGACCCCACAGAGATACTGGGAGAACATGCAAACTCCATGCAGATACTGGTCAGAGATCAGGATCAAACCTTGTACCTTACACATGAGAGGTGAAAACCTTAACCATTATCCCAACTTTCTTATTGCATCGCTAACACCACCTCCAAAAAAAATCCAGACAACACAGAACTGCATTTGTCACTTTATTACTAGAGCAGGTAGGGGGCTTCCTCACTGTCTCACCATTAAACAGGTAAGTTGGCCCCTTTCTGTGCTAAGGATTACCTTTCTGGTTGATACACTAGTTTATAAACTCCTTTTCATGATTACTTCAAGTTGTTACTTTGCCTTATTTCCTTGAAACAGCATTCAAAGCCACTAAGGCTACCAGAAGTTACACCATCTTGCACTGTTCTCTAAACAGTACTGACAATGCTTTGTCTTACCTGGATTCACAATCTCTCACCTATCCTGTGCATCTTTCACACGGCTGGCCTTAGGCATAGGCGAACTAGGCGACCGCCTAGGGCGCCGTAAAGGTCAGCCTCTTAAAGGGCGCAGTTTTTATTTGTTTTAATTAACAAAGTTTGCAGTCTTCTTGGCGCCCTGCCCTGCTGAAGTGTAACTGGAAGCCAGAACTATGGGGGCGGGGAGTGAGCGACCTTTCACTTAACAGCTGCAGGTTGGCCAGGACAGTTAAAAAAAAAAAGTTACTTCGCATTTAATGCCTCATTGCTCTATTTTTTTTCATATATACTGACTGACTTTGAGAAATCCTTTGTTTTTCTGGTGTAGCCCACCCCTACTTATTACCTCACATCCTGCCTACTTTTACATAAGTCCCCTAGAACCAAGGGAGCCATTTATAAATTATCTACTCTAACTACTTGACCCCCCCCCCTTGTCCCACGGCTTAGTGATAGCATGCTCATCAGGTAAGATGCAGGAATTAACTGTTGAATCTTACTCTTGAGAGTTAGTTTTGGATGGAAATGCTTTTGATTTTAAAGAACTGTGTTTAGAAGACACTGAACTGCAAGCAGGGATGATACAAATGTATCAAGATTGTCGTGCTGCTGATAGCGCTATCCTTCCGTATTGCATAGTGTTTTACACTGTATCAGACTGTAATTAGCTACTGTTAAATGTAATGTAGCATTTATATCTTGCTGCCACAGACTTTTCTAACTTATTTGGCTGAGTTTTATTGTAATATCTGTTTAAAAAACCCTGATTTTCTGCTGTATTGCTTTAATATTGTTACAACATAGCAGTTTCATTATTTATTTTTGGTATGTGTCAACATGTATATAGAAGGAGAATGCTAAATGTAATTAGCTGTTATATTGCTTCCAAGGTACGGGGGGGGGGGGTGGGGCAACTCTGCATACAGCACTGTGAATGTGAATTTTATTAGATTCCTGTGTGCTTAAACAAATGGAAGGAGTATGAAATTGAAAGCTGCAAGCTGCATAGGGTAATGTTCTTTGGTAGGTAATACAAAGACATATGTGATATTGTATAATATTAATACAAGTCCATAAATGTAAGTTATTAAAACAGAAGTAAAATCAACGTTGCAGACCATGTTCTTAGAATGGAAGGTAGTAAAAGTATAAATAACTCAGGTGTCTTCCACACGGAAATGTTGAACAGTAGTACTGAGAGAAGTATGTTTTTTTTTTGTAAAATATGTAGATTCTGAGAGATAATTTATTTTCCTACAGGGTCTCAATACATCTCACCAAATAATTTTACTGTCATTGTATCAGGAGCCAGGATATCACAGTTTTATTATTATAATAAAAATGTAGTCTACATCAGATTAGTATGAAGAAATTATCATTTATACTCATATATTATGCAAGGATTTTAGGCCAAATATTTGTCTTAAATTGGGTTCCACTTAAGCACAGATCTTATTATAATTAAAGTAAGGAATGCAAATACTGTTATTTTAATTTGCTGCTGTTATTAGCCACATAATCTTACTTCACTCACTGTAAATATAAAAAGAAGAACAAATAAAACAATAAACTGCATCATTGCTGTTGGTAGTGGGTATTGTATAGTGCTTTTACTGTCCCCAGTTCTGTGGAGATAGCGTTCAACAAGCCAGTGTCCAGATATGCTGATGAATTATTTTTGGTATCCATCTTCTCACCATTGATATGTTCCCCTTATTCCCAGTCATCCCTGGCTGAATCCTGATGAGGGTGGGCCTCACTGTCCAGGGAAAGAATGATCTTGGAAGTCCGTGACGTCTAAGACTGCTAGTCTTTCTTTAAGATGCATGAAAGCTTGAGCACAGTCTTCATGTAATCATGAATGCATCTAGGGTTGGAGGATTTTTAGGTATGCACAGAAAGGGGAAACCCTAACTTGCCAGAGTGAATATATTCATTGCAAACATCACTACCCACAGCATCAACCTGTTCTCACTCTCAGCTATTGAATGAATGAATAAATGAATTAAAATCTGCCTTCAGCCAAAGACACATGCTACAGGATTCACTAGGGTGCACTTTGGCTGTAAGCATAACACCAGTCTCTTCATCTGGGATTGGAGAGCTCACATAAACCACTCACTCCCGCAAGTCAAATTGCACCTTCTTTTGCAGGCTATATGGGGCAGGCAGGTGGCCCAAGGGAGGTGCTGGGAATGTAGCCGCTGCTGTCATTGAGGAAATCAAATACTAGACTACAAACTACCAGATACACCTTACTAACAAAATTAATGCTGGTCTTCACCAGGCATAATATAGTTTGGCAAAGGAGGAATCTTTGAGTAGCATGAACAGTCAAGACATTCAAGGCATTTTGGAAGCTAGACAGTATAGTAAGATTGGAGGCTTTGAAAGAGTTTTGTTTTAAATCTTGTCATTTAAATTGACTTCCAGTCATTCTGTTTCTAGATTGCATAGTATGGTTCTGTAAATAGTCATGAAATACTATTACTATTGGAGATGGGTTTGTAACTACGGAATATCAAGAATATGGAATCATTTACTACAAATATTTGGTCTTTTAGTAATCCCCAGATCTTTATATACAATTTTGGATGCATCTCATGGTTTGGCTGAACTTTATGTATAATTTTGGATGCATTTCATGGTTTGGCTGAACTTGCTTTAGTTGATCTGATGTGCCATCTGTGGTGTTTGTTTATGGGTCTGCAAGTGAGACTTGTTTCTGCCAATGGTGTGAATTTGGTTATTTCTGACCAGTCACACATTATAAAAAAAATGACTGGACAGTTATTTGTGGCAAGTATTACTAAACTGATTACTTTTTTTAAGTTGTAAATTGTGATGTTCCCTATTTATTGACTTATTTTAACCAAAGAGTATGTGTATAATGTAACATATAATGATATATAAAAATGTGTGCAAGGAGTCTGTTTTGAAAACAGCCCAAATGTAAACTTAATCCGCCACTGACCAGTTGCATTTTCTATAAATATGGGTTTTCATGCAATTTCAATGGCAGAGAATTTTACTCTTCATGCTAAGCCTGTTTTCATTGGAAGATTGTATTGTTTATCAAATGGCTGTGTTTGTGCTATTCTAGCTTAAGCTTCTGTACACAGGGAAGAGAGAGGTTTCTATTCTACTTTCCTGAGCTGTAAGGTTTGCTCGCCTACCCAGAGTAAATTAAACTGTTTAGATTAACCTAAGCAACCCTTTGAACTAAGGCACATATAGAAGACATGACTTTTATAGTAAAGTATGTGTGAAGGAGCAACAGATAAAGCAGGTTTATTAAAGGAAATTTCCATCTTCACTTGCAGTTTAAACTACATTACAAGGTATCTTTTCTTCAATGCGTTTAAATAATTAAAGGAAATAACTGGACTGGCTTTCTTAGGGAATGAATGACTGGAGTGGCTTTTTTGGGGAGTGACCTACCTGTGGGCATGGCTCGTAGGGGTGTTTCATGAGCATGACGTGAGTGGGCTTAAGGGGAGCCGGAGCACTACTTCGCCTATGGCACCATATCAGCTAAGGCCGGCCCTGATCTTTCAGCATGTTCCCACCCTCTTCTCCTTCATTATTCATTTGAGATTGCAGCTTCAAAAGTGTATAAATGTACTAGCTTTGTTACAGAACAATCTTCTTTTATCCCTACCCTCAGCATTTTCTTTTTCCCTGTAGGATTGCATTCACTGGATTATACATCATGTGCAGTGGTAAATTATATATCTCTCTCTCTATCTTACCCTTTTTCTCTTGATTCTTTCGGTCATGGGTTTGCTTGACAGTGTACATTTTACATACATTCCTTTTCTTCAAATAGTGTAATAAGATTGTAGCTGAAAAGGGGGCACACTGGTCCAGTTCACCTACCTGGTAAACATGTAAATAAATAATCCTTATTAAAGGTAGCCATTTATGGAATACTTTTAGTGATAGTGATCTAGAGAGAAGAGATGCTCCTCGGTTGTTTCAGTTGTTAATTTTAGTTAGCGATTTAAAGTCAAATACCTCAACCTGTAGAGAGTCTTGTGTCTTCATAAAGGAATAAGAGATGACTTTACATTACTTGGCCATAGAGAAAAACTAAAACAATGGAAGCAAGCTGGTAAGGAATCTGGGTGTATAAACAGAAAGGGGATTCAAGTTGGTAAGGTATGAGCACAGGGCTGAATCTCCAGAGTATAGCAAATGGGCATGCATGAACCAATAATGGTGGAGGCTCTCCTGCTTGATGTTCAACAGGTAATTGAGACCAAGAGAGTTAGTGTACAGCCAACAGAGATAACAATATTGGGTCAGAGATGATTGTTGCCAGTTAATGATGCCATTGAGTCCCAAAGAAAATATAGACTTATGAAAAAGTATGACCTTTTGCAAAATGAAGTAGAAATTCTTTAAGAAAAGCAAATGGGCATGGAAGATTGAGCCTGCAGAAAGAACGTTTTAATCCCTGGAGGTACCAGAGATAGTCAAACATCTGGATTGTTTGTCATATGTACAAAATAAATTACCAAGTTGGACTGAGTTATGTGTGATGTAAATCAATGTGAATGAGGTCACATAGGTTCATCGGAGATTACTAGGCTAACATCTTAAGGGCTCTTACAAGCCTAGTCAATATAACCAGATTTTTACCCAATATATGGCCTCCTGGGGCAACAGAATGGCATGACTTTGTGCTGTGCAGATTACTTCTGTCCATAAGGGATATAGGCACTACCCCAGGTGTGAATTTGCAATTCCCCAGCCATTGATTCAAATTGTATTTGAAGTGAGGCAACAGAAGAGCTCTGCTTAATGTGAATAGGAAGTCTGTTCCAAGGAAGGGGCAATCTCTGAGACAAATATCTGTCTCTCCAGCATGTTTTATTCGAGTTGCTGACTAAGTTTAGATCCCTAGATCAGGTGACCCTCATGCTGTTTTACTTGTGGATGTGTAGCAGCTCCATCAGGGCTGGATTTCTGAATGCCTTGTAGGTAAGGCATAGGTCACCCCTTAGTAGTCCGTAGGATACAGAGTAAAGGGATAGGGCTTTTAGTCTGTCCGCATAGGTCATGTTATTTAAGCCCTATATTTTATTTTTGAGGAACCTCTGAGGTCACTCCAGCTGCTGTAAATGCCTAGTCAACTACATGCCAAATGGTGCACTGTATTTGATTATTGACCTAATGAGAGCTGAGTACAGTAGGACTATAATGTCCTTAGATCTGGATGCCATACCTTTATAAGTTATGCCACATAAAAGGACTTCCTCACCACTGTGAGCATATGGTGGTCAAAGTTCAGACTACTCTCTATATGTGCACCTAGATCTCTCACCTCTAAGTCTACTCTAATAGGTGTGCTATTGATTTGTAATTTGCGGACATATTTTACTTCCAAAAGGGTATAATAATGCATTTTTTTGAAGTTAGTTTTAGGCCATGGTTCTGGCACCAATCATTTGTCTGATCTAGACCCCCCTAAAGAATTGCTCCCAGCTTGTAGTCATCGGCAAACATTGTCCTCCAGAGGCCTTCCACATTTTCTTTGACTTCAGAGAAGCATATTCCAAACAGAAGTGGTCCCAGTACTAAGCCCTGTCACACACCAGTTGTAACTGGCCTCTTGCTGGATATGGATTCACCCACCTTAACCATGTGTCCTGTCTATAAGCAAAATAGCTATCTATCTGGTGACATAGGGATTTATGCCCAGTTTTGTAAGTTTATTTATAATACCTGAGTGGGGAATTGTGTCAAATGCCTTGGCCAGGTCGAGGTAGGTGGTTTGTACTGTTTTACTATCATCAATGGCCTTAGTGACTTTTTCAAAAAAATACACCAGATTCAGTAGGCACGACCTGCACTTGACAAAGCTAAGTTGGGTTGGAACCAATTTATCAGGTCCATGATTTGTTCCATGGCCTTACATATAATATTAGTCAAATGTATGGGCCTGTAATTTCCCAGGTCAGTAGATGGTCCCCCTTTATGCAGAGGTATGACTGCTGCTGTCTTCCACTCTATCGGGACAAAGCCAGTCCAGAGGTTGTGGTTAAATAGAGATCCTAATGGGCCTGATAAGTCCAGATTTAAGCTGTTTAACAGGTATCCTGATATATTGTAAATAAAATTCCTTCTTCCTACCTAGCAGGCACACTTCCTGACTCACTAAGCGACCATCAGGCTACCTTCTTACTTAAATATAACTCCCACCACCCCAAACCCCTATACTCCAAACAATTAGGTACAAAAAACTCTTTAACTTATTGAACTTCTTACATAATCTAAAACTATATAACTGGTCCCACCTGTATTACCTACCCCTAGATGAAGCAACCAAGCACTTTAACTCCACATTTCTAGAAATACTAAATAGGCATGCCCCTGAAAGAACTACCAGAGTTAAGGCCAAAGCACTTCCATGGTTAACTAGGGAAACAAGACAAAAAATAACAAAGGAATAGAGCCTGATAAACCTGGAGGTCCAACAAAACCCCAAGTACACAGCAAGCATGCCAACAGATTAGAAATCTAACCAAAAAACTAGTTATGCAAGATAAAAGAAATTACTTTATTACCCACCAAAATCAACACATGAACAAACCCAAAAGAAATCTGGGCAGGTTTAAACAGGTTACTACACCCTGGAAAAATCAACACCCCACCCCCAACAACAGGGTTAACGAAAGAAAACATAGCAGAATCATTCAATGCTTTCTTTACTGAGACCATACTTGCCCTTGCACAAAAGCAACCTCATACCAAAACCACTACTGTCCACCCCAAACCTAATAACAGCCCCACTTTTAAACTACAGCCCACCCCAACCTCCTACATAAGAAAATTACTCTCTCAATTAAAATCAACAACACTAGGAGCAGACCCCCCCCCCCCCAACGAATTCTTAAAACTGGCAGCAACTGAAATAGCTATACCAGTCTCTATCCTAATAAACAGATCCATCTCTGAAAGCTCAATACCCTTGATCTGGAAAACTGCCTATATTATCCCCCTTCATAAAGGGGGCAATTCTTATGATATATCTAACTACAGACCAATAGCTATCCTATCACCACTTGCTAAAATACTGGAGAAATATATTCACCATCAATTAATGACCCACCTTATTAATCAAGAACTCATATCCCAAACCCAACACGGGTTCCGTTCAGGTCCTAGCACAACCACTGCTCTGCTAGCATTCACTGATACCATTAACCACAACAGAAACTATGGTAAGCTTTCTTCAACCCTCTTCCTAGACCTATCAAAGGCATTTGATATGGTTAATCATGAAAAATTAATCTCCCATCTTACTAACCTAGGCCTAGATAAATTGACAGTCTCCTGGTTTAAAAACTACCTCAACAATAGGCAACAGGCAGTACTATGGAACAATAACTTGTCTCCACTCTTACTTGTGACACTTGGTGTACCTCAGGGATCTATACTGAGCCCCCTGCTGTTCTCAGTTTTTACTAGCAATCTCCACTCATCTGTAAATAGTTCAAACCTTATCCAATACACAGATGATTCTACTATAATATGCAGTGCCCCTACCCTAGCAGACCTACACAAAATAACCCAGGAAAATTTTCACTCAGTCAAAATCTGGCTTACTGAGAATGCCTTGATACTCAACCCCAAAAAAACTAAGCTCCTCATATTTCATCCCTCAATCACTACTGCCCCCACCTCCTCCTTTACTATCCACTCAAAAAATGGGACCCCTATTTCACCTGAATCCCAGACAAAACTTCTAGTTATTACTATTGATAACAAGCTCTGATTTGATGTAAACATTAATCTGTCCATAAAAAATACTAACAAAAAGCTGGGAAGTCTCTACAAACACAAATCATTCCTGACCCATAATGTTAGAACTACAACTGCACAAACACACATTCTCTCAACTATACTGTATGCATCACCAATCTTGACCAACCTATCCAAAAAAGAAACCAATAAATTGACCATCTGCTATAATCAAGTAGCCAAATTTGCCAACAACAGCTCCTTCAGAACACATCACTGCCAAAACTTAAAGCAATTGGGTTGGCTTGAACTACCAATCCTACTAACCTATAACCAGCTGGTTATCACACACAAGCTACTCTCTCATCCAAGTATAACACCTTCATTAAGAAACATAATCCAACAGTATTCCTGTCCTAGGCAACTCCACTCCACAGACAAGTTACTGTTAGCAGTTACCAGATCTCACAACCATGCCGGTGACTCCCTATACTCTTCTTATATAGCCAAAATCTGGAACTCCCTGCCTACATCCATAACCCTAGAAGCATCCCTTTCTAAACTTAAAATAACTATCAAAACTTACCTCAGCAACAAATGGCTATGTCCCTGTTCCACACCAGACTAATACTTGAACCACTTCTATACTAATATAACTCTTGGCTTAACAAAAATCTCATGTTTTACCTTCATAAAATTGTATACCACAACAGAAGAATGATGACATATCTGTGTTAGTCTGCACTATGCATTGTTGTTTATAAACCTATTGTCAACTGTACATGACTAATGCTTAATACCTTTATGTGTGCCCAACTACATGCCTAATGGACCTGGTTGAAATATGTATCCAAGAATTATCTGTATGTCTTGTAAATTTGTCTCCTTGGAGCTTTTCTCCCTGGGCCTCCACTGAAAATGGACATGTATCCAGTTGGACTATCCCAGTTAATAAATGTAAAATAAATAAATAAAATAATTGTCAGACCCCATTTGAAGCCTTGTTTTTAGCTTTAGAGAAGCAACCTGTACTTTGGTGATAAATAGTGATGAGTGATGTATTTCTTGGAGGAGAACTAAGGTTAATGGGGAGGTGACATTTCAGCTGCTATGTCTTCTGGATGAGTATAGGTGATACCATTTACAACTAATTCTGCATATTGTTGGGTGCTGCCCTTAAGATTGTGGGCATAACTGAAAAATGCCTTATGGTTATCCTCAGTTTTGGAGGCTATTTTTACCCCAAAGTCTGCTTTCAGAGACATGACAAGCTCCCCAATTCACTTGTTTAGACTAAGGAGGGACTTACTGTTCTGTTGTATACATTCCCTCTTACATTTCAACAGGATTTTCTTTCTTTTGTGGTACAACCTATTAATACCAGGGGTCCACCAGGGTGTCTTGTTTTTGTGGTTTGACATGGGTTTATTTCAGTCTGGTACTGCCATTTCTATGCAGTAGTTTATACGGTCATACAGGGCTTTTGTGTACGCCTCTGCATAGGTTTCTGTGTTTTCTCAATTTGGGGGAGCATGAAAACTTGTTATGCCATCCCTTAATAGGGGGCAATTTACCTTAGAGAAGTTCTTAAAGTTTATGGGGTTATGTGGAGGGACTAGTTTTACCTTTATTTCAAGGGAGACTGCTTTGTGATCTGATCTTACCAGTGAGGGCATAATACTGGAGGGGTGTAGTACTCTCCCATATTTGTGAGTGCCAGATCTGGGATATTTGTTCCCCCTAGTGGGAGTGCAGACTAATTGCTCCAGGGCATTTTAATTTACCAAGTCAAGAAATCTTTGGGCCTGCATGTTAATGGTCGTGTATGTCTTCCAATTAATGAATGCGTAGTTAAAATCACCCATAAGTATAGTATTGGGCTGAATGGTGAGTAATTTTAGTAACTTCAGATATGATGTATGGGTTTCCTGGTTCATAGTGGGGGACCTGTATCTAGCAAGAATATGGTAATGGATTTTTCCCATGATTAGTTTGAGTAACTCAAGCTGTTATACTGTTTGATCAGCCGTGAAGTGTGATTATCCTTCATGTTGATAGATACACCTCCACCTTTTGCTCTTTTATGTTCAGTGGGGTGGTCAGAATCTATGAAAGGTATTATAGCCATGCATTGCCAGAGTGTTTTCTGTAGCTTTGAACCATGTTTCAGTAATGGCACAGATGTCAACATTCTCCAGGTTGAGGAGAGCTTTCAGGGAGTGCAGTTTCTTATTGAGGCTCTTAGAAGTGAGCAGTAACACCTTTAGCCTTCCCTGAGCAGCTTTTGTTATGTTAGAAGGTTTCTCTGTTTGGCAATGCCTAAAAAAGGCACTATAGGGGTGGATAATGTTTTGGCTAATATCCAAAAGCCTAGAGGTGACAGGTGAAGAACATTCCTGGCAAAGCAGCATGGCCTATCAACCATGTTCTCCCAGGCTGACAGGTATTATGCCCCTTTGGAATGACGCCAGTAGCTAAGCCAATTTTTAAAATTAATCACTTTCTGCTGGTATTGGGCATCATCTTTGGAGATGGTAGAATGCTCCTCAATGCTAGCCTCACACCTGCCAGTGACACATATTATGAAAGCTCAGTCATGTCTCTCTACATATAGTCCAAAGAGGTACTTCTCAGGTTATTCATGACCACATGGACTAAAAGTCATTTTTTCTAAGTTTTTAATGCCTTAATTTATTTGTGCATGGAGCTTTTCTCCCCAGGCCTCTGCTGAAAATGGATATGTATCCAGCTAGACTAGCCCAGTCAACAAATATAAAATAAATAAATAAAATAAATGGACTATAACTCAGTCATACTGGTACTTAGGGGTAACTGAGATGATTGCTTTCATGATCTGGTGAGTCCTCGCCCATGTCAGCCAATTAACTTTAACCTTCCCTTTATCCAGCCTGGTAAGACGGATATCATTGTGTCTCACAATGGAGTCTCCTATGACCAGAATATTGGGTTCTGGAGTGTTTTTGCCTTTTGGGCTTGGTAATTGAGGCACAATGAGATGTGGCTTTATGTGTTGTGATTGGAATTGTCTTGTTTGTGAACATGTGGAGTTTCTAAGGACTGCGCCTGAGAGACCTTTGTGGTTTGGGTAAGTTATATGTGAGCACCTCCACATATGTGGCTCTATGTGTGTGGTCCTTTGTGAGTGCAGTGAGTAATGTGTGTGATTCGCTGACAACCTGTTTGTTGCTTTTTGTGTCTGTATGTGAGAGTCTAACCTCCAATGTCAGTGTGTAACTACATCTCTCACATACTATATTTGTCTATTTGAGAATTAAGTACTTGTCAGTGTACATAAGGCAATTGTTACATTGCCTCAAGGCACTCATGTCCACCAAGCTGGATGCAGAGATAGCAGGAAAGTTCCCATCCATGGTCGCAGGTCCTAATGTGTACTTGAAAGGAATAGGAGTGGAAGATGTTTGTAAACGGAAGAGGAAGGGTGCTTACTTGGTGTAATCTGCAGCTAACCTAACTAGCAATGCTGCCCAGCACCAAAATCAAATGCTTTCTGAGCAACAATAGTCCTGAGTGCTATAATAAGGTAAATAGCACAGTAAATTTTCACAATATAATGAAAATAAGCAGTTTCCAGATGTTTACATCTGTACTGGCACTGGCACACTGAGCAGCTCAGTGCAAATGTGCCATATTTATACCAGCACTGGAAATACAGAAACCTGACTGAGCCCTCCGGCCAATACACTACACTTAGACACCATTTGTGTGTTTCCCAACTCAGACAGACTAGGTAAACACCTACTGCCACTAGACAAATAATCCCAGTCCTCCTAATGTAAAACCACAGCAAAGGAGTGCCCAGAGTGAAATGCTACCACAAACAAACTTAAAGATACAGATACAGCAGTGTACTTTCAACAGGTTATAAAAGTGTGATTATTCAATAAAAGTACTTTGCTTTGTAGAAATGAGCCAAGAGCCACTCAATTGTACAGAATTTATAAAGACACTAAAAACAAGATAACCTGATTAATAAGCCCCCCAGCCAATAAAACAATGCATACAGGAATCTCTAGTGAGTTTCCTCAGCCTATACAGACCAGGCTACCACCCATTGCACTAGATGGAAAATCTGCTCTCTTTTTGATGTAAAGACACATAAGTGTATGAAAATACACTACTTTTTTCAACAGCTAGCTAAATAATGAATTCAGACCGAGTAAATCAGTAGTACAGATAATGAGAGGCAAAATTCACTTTTTTCCCAAAATAGGCACAAGGAAAGGCAAATAAAAAATTCAGTATATATAAATAAACAGCAGTGTAAAAAGGGAGAAGCATATTAAGCTCAATTTACAGTAAGAGTGGGCAACTTAAACCAAGTTTAAAGACCATATCAAGGAATGAGAGGGTAGGTGGGAAAAACAACTTGCAGGGAATCACCAACAGTGCTTGTAGCTTTTGCAGGCTTGAAATCTTATTAGGAAAGACAAAGACCCACCATTCAAAAAACAAATTACCCAATGGGAAAAAATGTGAAATGTGTAGCCTAAATAATTTGTGTCTTTCTCCAACATAGAACAAAAATACCAGGCCGAACATACAAACATAAAGACCGAGTGTTGTCTTTTTCATGGAGGCAAAAAAAGCATATATAGTAGTAGATAATAGTATTGTTAAAATGATTACAAATGAGGTCCTGTGTAAGTAAAATATACATAATGACTGATCATGCATATTAAGTAAAACAAAGTCAAGGTATGCCCTATAGTAGTATCAGACTGTGTGCTAATATAAAGTGTTGCTTGAAGGGTAGTACCTTTCTATATAGAAAGGTGTTGGAGTATGATGCTGGCTAACCAGGACTGACCAACAATCTGGAAAGTTGCATAGATGGTCGGATGTAGGCTTAACTGGCAAATAAATTTTTCCCGGTCACATTCCCGGTCAACATTCCCGGTCAACAAATGTTAAATAAATAAATAAATAATAAATAATCAGACACGAAAAAAAGCCAACCAGCAGATAAAGAACCAGGAACCAAATGGTTCACAGCATCCACATTTATACGTCCCAAACCTAGTGCCACCCAAATGTGTTGTCTTATTATCTAACATGAATTTTAAATTTTTGTCTACTTTATAAGTAAACATGGGTGGCACTAGGTTTGGGACATATAAATGTGGATGCTGTGAACAATGCTCATATATTAATGAAAAGGCACAGTTTTCACTAGCACCTTATGACATACCCATCAAATTAATGCATGGTTCCTGTACTTCTAAGGGATTAGTATATTTGGCTACGTGCAAGGGCTGCACTTGTTTCTACATAGGAAAAACAGAGAGAAAATTAAATCGTAGAATTTATGAGCATTGCTACTGTATTTCAAAAAAGGAAGAAAAAAATGCTCTTAGTAAGCATATCATAACTAACCCCACACATAGTTTTATTTTTGGGATCCTAGAGATAGTTAAGATGGATCCAAGAGGGGGAGACTGGAAAAATAAATTACTTCAAGCAGAATCTAAATGGCAATTTAAACTGAATGCAACATTTTTTCCAGGTTTGAATGAGGCTATAAGTATCAAACCTGAACTCAAGTATAGAGCCAATATGCTTTGAATTTATATTTTTAAAAAAAATTTTTCACATTTTTTAATGTATATATTAACATTAAGGAACATGGAATTTTGTTTTATTTGAAAATGTATAATACAAAATTGTTTTTTATGAATTTTAAACATATATAAGGTATTTGGATTGATCTAATGAATATTCATTAGATGTGTTGTCACATGACTAAAGGATTTCCTATAAAAAGTAAGGATTTTAAATTAATTTTGTAGATCTGTTGAAGTCTGTGTGACGAAAGCGCTTATCTATGTGGATTAAATAAACATTTATTGTATTTCTGTGGACTAGTTATTGGCGTTCAGCAGTACATTTGGTTCCTGGTTCTTTAACTGCTGGTTGGCTTTTTTTCGTGTTTGGTTGCTTTGCCTCGCCTACTAGACACCACAGCTTGGTTCAGGATGGAGAGTAATGATTTATCTCCCGTTTTTGAGGAAGAACTCGTTTTTTCAGATTTTCCATGTGGGCAGAAATCTGGTAACAACAATGATAATTTGTATGACCTTATCGTAGCATTAACGGAAAAGGTTTCCGTTTTACAAGATTCTGTGTTACAACTGCAAAAACGGAACTGTGAGAGTGAAAACGGAGCTTCTGGGGCTCAGGGGAAGCAAAACGGAACAGCACTTCCGGTTTTATGTATTGGAGCAACAACGGCAGTTGAAACACGCGTTCCTGATGGTTTACAACAACGTGGAGGGTCAGGAGTGTTATTTAGAACTGATTTAAGTTCTAATAAGGACAATAATGGTATCCAGACGGAAAACGGACATAATACCATGGGGATGAACACTAAAACGAATTACGGAAGTATAGACATATCTGGGGACAGACTAAGAGAATGGTCTAGCCGTGCACATTCCTTTTTTGGCAGTAATGCTCCAGCAAAAGAAAAAAACAGTATGGACTCTAGGTTAGTAGTACTTGAAAGTAAAATGAACAAAATAAGAGCATTACAGTGTGATTACTTGTATTTGAATGACTGTATACAATGTAAAAGGGTCCCTAAGGGACTAAGAATGTTTAAATTCCCAAATGGGCTGAAAAAAACAGACCCTGAATGTAAAGATTTATTATTAATGTTTGACTGGCATGGATTTGAATTAATGGAGTTTATAATCAATATAAATAATAAAAAGATTGATGCATTATTAAGTGAAGTGGATGTATTAAATAACAGTATTATGGATGATGGTGTATTCAACCATTATGCATATAGATATAATATAATTTTTGACAAAGTGGAAAGTGAATTAAATAATAACATTATTAGAAAAAAGAAGAAGCTTTTACGTGATGAATTTGAGTATAAAAATGATAAAGCATATGTCTTTCCTAAGGCCTATTATGAAACTGAGGGAAATGGGAATCTAAGCCCCATACAGGAAGATAGTAATTTTAGTAATAGGGGAAATAATTATGATTCTGAATTTCCACAATTAAGGAGATCAGAAAGATTAATGAATAGGAATGGAAATCGACAAGAAAATGTTTTTTTAGGTCCAAGAGGGGATGGGGCAGTAAGGCCCAAATATCCAAACACATCTTACCGGAGAAAAAACAGTTACCATTAACTATAGGGAACAATGATGGTGTTAAGTTGCGTGGAGAAATAAAGAATGGGAATTTGGATGATATAAAGACATCAGATGATATAATTTTTGTGTATAAAAGTTTTAAAATATTTAATTATGCAGCATTTCCCATTAATAAGAATTTGTTTCACCTTTTAATGAAAGGACTCAAATTTGTACCATCTAGAAGAGCGGATATTAGCAGGATTTTAACAGATTTTAGATTATTTAATAGGAAATTAAATTTTAAATGTATATTTAAGGAAAACCAGAAAGAGTTTGAAAATTCTAACTCTATTATTTATAAAAAAAGTTGTTGGAACCCCCCCCCCCTTCTACCCTTAATACATATGTTTGAGAAAGTCACTGAACAAGAGATTTTTAAAAAACTACATTATTATCCTTATAGAAAGCATAATTTAACTAAAGATGAAAATGAATTATTACAAGAACTTAGAAATAATGAGGAAGTGAGATTTATGAGACCGGACAAAGGTGGAGGCATGGCTATTATTAATAAAGTGGATTATAATAATAAAATTACTGGTATACTCAAGGATTCAGACAAGTATGAAACAATTTCTAAAAATGAGATAAACATCAGTTATAGTAAGATTAAATATTTTTTAGAAGATGCCTTGTTACAAGGTGTTATAAATGAGGAATTGTATAATTTTTTGAATGTCGAGTATCCTACAATACCAGTATGTTTTGGGATACCTAAAACTCATAAAAATATAAGGGACCCACCTTATAGGTTAATTATATCCGGTAGGAATAGTATAACAAATTCATTGGGGATTTTTATTGATCGTATAGTAAAGAATTCAATAGCTCCTATAGACTATATTTTAAAAGATTCATGGGACTTTTTAAGACAATTTAATAATGATTTTTTTGATAAAGATTGTTATTTTTCTACTGTAGATGTTAATGATTTATTTACTTCTATACCTCATGAAATAGGTTTGCAGTTTTTCAGTGATGTTTTAATCAGACGGAGCAATCTAGGGGGCAAAATGTAAAATTTTATTAATGATTTGATGGAAATTATTTTAAAAAATAATTTTTTACATTCAAAGGTGAATATTATAAGCAGATAAAAGGGGTGGCGATGGGTAACAGCTGCGCCCCTATTTTTGCAAATTTAATGCTGCATGAATGGGAAAAGCAATATATCTTCACATCCCCATTTAATGGTGAATGGGTTAAATATTTCAGGTTTTTAGATGATTTATTTATTTTATGGAAAGATGAATATTCTTTTGACGCATTTTTAATTTATATAAATAATATATGCTCTTATTTCAAATTTACAGGGAATGGTAATCAAGATGGTATAAACTATCTAGATGTGAATATAGCAAAGGATTATGTTAATAATAATTTTTTCTCTAGTATTTTTAGAAAATCTACCTTTTCCAATGATTACTTGGAATATTCTAGCAACCATCCCCCACATGTAAAAAGAAATATTGTCAAGGGTCAGATGGTGAGGGTGGTTAGAATGTGTTCAAGGATTGATTTAGTGGAAAGAGAAATTAATAAGGTAACTAATATGTTTGTGGAAAGGGGGTACCCTTTAGTGTTTGTAAATAACATCAGGGATGAAGTTTTGGCCTTATGGAATGTCAAATATATGGCATTATTAGGTGTTGGGATTGAGGAAGACAATATGAGACCTAAGGAAATTCAAGATTTTTCCCAATCTATGTTCATAACTTATGGGGAAACGGCTAAAGAAGTTAAGAAGATTATATCAAAAAATTGGTCCATGCTTAAATGTAATCAAGATATTTATAAATATATAGAATCTGAACCCATGTTTACTTATAAAGTAGACAAAAATTTAAAATTCATGTTAGATAATAAGACAACACATTTGGGTGGCACTAGGTTTGGGACGTATAAATGTGGATGCTGTGAACAATGCTCATATATTAATGAAAAGGCACAGTTTTCACTAGCACCTTATGACATACCCATCAAATTAATGCATGGTTCCTGTACTTCTAAGGGATTAGTATATTTGGCTACGTGCAAGGGCTGCACTTGTTTCTACATAGGAAAAACAGAGAGAAAATTAAATCGTAGAATTTATGAGCATTGCTACTGTATTTCAAAAAAGGAAGAAAAAAAATGCTCTTAGTAAGCATATCATAACTAACCCCACACATCGTTTTATTTTTGGGATCCTAGAGATAGTTAAGATGGATCCAAGAGGGGGAGACTGGAAAAATAAATTACTTCAAGCAGAATCTAAATGGCAATTTAAACTGAATGCAACATTTTTTCCAGGTTTGAATGAGGCTATAAGTATCAAACCTGAACTCAAGTATAGAGCCAATATGCTTTGAATTTATATTTTTAAAAAAATGTTTTCACATTTTTTAATGTATATATTAACATTAAGGAACATGGAATTTTGTTTTATTTGAAAATGTATAATACAAAATTGTTTTTTATGAATTTTAAACATATATAAGGTATTTGGATTGATCTAATGAATATTCATTAGATGTGTTGTCACATGCCTAAAGGATTTCCTATAAAAAGTAAGGATTTTAAATTATTTTGTAGATCTGTTGAAGTCTGTGTGACGAAAGCGCTTATCTATGTGGATTAAATAAACATTTATTGTATTTCTGTGGACTAGTTATTGGCGTTCAGAAATAAATAATCAGCTTATCCAGCTCAGAGGAAGGTTTTTTTTTTTTTTTTTTCTGGAACTGTGCTTCACTCAAGTTGGGGTCATATATGTATGTATGTTGAGGAAAAGGTATATGTCAACACATTATGGGCAGGAATGCCTAAGCACACATACTTGTGCCATTGCAACCTTTTTGCCTTTTTGAAATTAAGTTATTCAAAAAATCCCTGAAATTAGGATTGGATAAATTGGGTTCGTATGCCTCAAGCTTTACTCCATCCTCACAAAGATGGATACTTGCTCTGTCATCTGCAGTCCCATTCTTGGGGAAGGGATTAAGTGGTGCTAAGCCAGTTTATCTAGTGGAAAAGCTGGGCAAAAGAGAGGTATTGACACTAGCAGATAATCATTTCAGCCAAGGGGGAAAAAATAAGAAATGAAGTATTTAAGATTTGATACAAAGAATTAATAACAGTAAATTTAGCTATGACTGACAATAATTGAATAACATTATTGATAGAATGGGATCAGGATAAGGCAAAGTTAAAATAGAAGATACGCTTTTACACAGTTCAAATAGTTACAAACTACAATTGAATAATGAAGCAGTTGGAAAAGTGACTGGACGAATCACAAGATATGCTGTGAACGGGTGATGAAACTGATATAGAGGAGGTAGGAAAGGCAACACAGAAATAGGGAAGAGTTTTTAGATAAAAAGTATGACCTGTTTTAGCAGTCTTTAAGGAGTAAGTATTTTTATAACTGGATTATCAAAAAGAATTAACAGTTTGACTTAGGCAGCAGATGGTAAAAGGTCATAGTAAGTAGGATGAAGGGAGTGCTAGTAGGGATCTGGTGCTATTAGCAAAGTACTTTCAGCAATAATGGAAGTAAAGTCAATATATATATGTATATATATATATATATATATATATATATATATATATATATATATATATAAATAATTTTTAAATTATCAAGGCTTATAAGTCAGGATGATGATAGTACAATACAGTTAATTATATTAGAAGAATTGATTGATGGGGAAATTTTCAGGTAGTGATAGTCTGCTGACTGAGGTCTAAGTTGGTATTATTTAATTGGGTACTGGAGACTAAGTAGATGACAGAATCATGGAAGTAAATTACGACTGCAGTTACTCCATAAAGAGGGGAAACATCAGAATTCCTTTGTTATATAGATCATACCACTTTTAAATCAGTTTTAGCTTCAATGGCAATATCTGACAAGATAACAGTATGACCAGCCAGAGATTTGATAGACAGAGATCAGTTTGAGTTTGTTACTGATCAAAAGATCACTGATAATATTTTGAATATTTCTTTGTTGTTGAAAAGGGTGCAGCAAGAAAAATACACTCTCGATAAAGTGATATTTAATGCAGAGAAAGTTTTGACAAAGTGATGTGGCATTATTGTAATCGCTATTGGTCTTTTGATTTATTAGGACTTTGTGAAGGTGAGGGCATCCCATGATAAGCTGAAATCTAGAGTTAAAATACATTCTGGTATGCCATTACCCTTATGAATACATAGAGGAACAAGGCAAGGGTGCCCTTTTTCACCTCTGCATTTTGCATTATATTTGTTGACTTAGACTGCATTATTAAGGTCACTGAACATGGAAAGGTGTAAGGATGAGACACGTGTCACTGTTTGTCAATGGATGTTTGATTTACCTGGCAAATTCTGAGAAAGATACTGGTAACTTATTGGAGGCAATTGTATACATTTGGTATTGTATCAGGTTATAAAGTGAATAAAATTAAAATGTGAACAGTGGCAAATGCCTATGGACCACAAGAAAATTTGCATACTTGAAAGTGGATATTGCCTGTTTCTCCACTGTTATGTAACCTCAGAGTTGGCATATATAATTCTGAGGGGTGGGGATGTCCCCAAAATGGGAGTTGCAGGTGGCTTCCCCCAACAAAAATTTGTTTTAATGTTTGCTGAGGATAGTTTTTGTGAAATGGTTTTGGTTTATTTGCATTTGTCAAAACCGCCCTTGATGGATTTACATGAATCCATATGGGACTATATATGGACGTGAGGTAAGACAAAAATAGCACAGAATAACCTAAGCCTAAGGAATGTGGAGGGTTGAATATTCTTAATCTGAAACTATATTATAAAACAGTACAGGCGAACATGCCCTATTTACTTACATTTTGGAAGTATTACGCAGATGGAAAATCATCATGAAATCAATGATATGAAATAATGAGAACTTTGAAAAGTTAGCACTATGGGAGTTAAGAACATGGAGGAAAACTATACCATATGCTGTGAAGTAAGGGCTGACTTTTTTTGAGAAACATAATAAAAAGAGAAGTGATTCATACATAAATGAAGGAAAGAACAACAAAAATAATGTATTATGGATAATTGAGGAACATACCTCTCAACTTTTATTTGAAGAATGTTCAGATTTTTGCCTCATATTTTCGGTCTGTTCCTCATAAAATGTGTGGTTTCTATCAAGTCACTGAAAAGTGACTTCATTAAATAGTGACAGACAATTGAGTTTCAGACTTCTTACCTTCAAGAAAACGTATGCTAATACAAAATATGTTATTCTATAAGAGCAGTAATTAAAATATGTCCCTATTTTTTGGGCCCTTGTTCCACCATTATTTTTGGCTTTGTCCAGATTTCTAGAGCCAAGAGATTGAGAGGTAAGCTGATAAATGAAACACAGTGTTATGGCCTTTTATGGGCAAATACAACAAAAATATGGGCTTCCTTGATATTTGCATATACAGTATAAGAGAACAATCAATAAAGTACAAAATATGGAATTGACAGCTTGGTTTCTTTTATTTATGTATTTATTTATTTATTTTGTAGAAACTCCTCTGCAGATATTTATTACTGCTGGAAGCTACTAGAAAAAGATTAATGAGCAGATCATACAAAGCACACAAGGAATTAAATATAGAGGATGGGGTTAATTTATAGGGAACCAGATCAGCTTTTGAAAAATGAAATATCTGAAGAAAATATACAATATATTGCCTAGATAATAGATATATAATAGATATAGATATATAACGCCTAGATAT
>NC_056739.1:1818304278-1818336778 GCF_019279795.1 Protopterus annectens
TGCACGTCATGGGGGCGTGTGGGTGTGCTTCATGCACAGAACGTCAAACCTGGGATGTCAGTTCCAAGGAACCGGGAGATGAGGCTGGCCAGGTGTGTGAGCAACCCGCTTCTTCTTAAACCCTTGGCAGGATGCTACCAGTGGGAGAAACCAGCTAAATCTAATCTTTTTGTATCTGGAAGGTGTATCCCCGCTCCGTTCGCTTTGCTCACTTCGCTTCTCTCCCACCCCCATTCCCACCTACCCACCCATATCATTACCTTTATACCTATCCATACAACCGCACCCCTCACTTCCTCCCAAATCCCCCACCCCTCTACTTCCTATTCTCATACTACCTCCCTTCTTTGCTCCTCCCCACACTTACCTACTATCCACTATCAAAGACTACTATAACTTACTCCCACCCCTTCCTCTCATCCTCTGCTCTACATCCCATAAAGTGACATGTCTCTTACAACTCAAACTATACTCTTACTTTCCCTACTCCTTATACTCTATCACCTCACCTCCTATCACTCACAATTACTTACTCCCCATTTCCATCCCTCAAACACCACTCTTAATTCAAGTACTATACCACAACCCTATCTACTAATTTGTCCCTCCATCCTTCCCCCACCACTCCCATTCCTAAAATAAAAATATCTCCCCCCTCCCCTTTAAAACAAAAAAACAAAGTCTACTTACTCAAATTAAAACCCCATTACAAACCTCTACTTCTATCTGGTGACATTCATCCTAACCCAGGCCCTACAGACGCTACCCTGAACAATAACCCCCTGTATCTAAACCTGCCAACCCCTCCAACCCATAAAAACAAGTACAATTCTGCTCTATCAACATCAAGAGCCTTGTAAATAAAGTTCAAGAACTCCATGCTTGGATAGCTAACTATACTCCTGACATAGTTACCCTTACTGAAACATGATTAAAACCACACCATCTGGACGGTAAAATCATCCCTCCTAGCTATAATATTCCTAGATTAGATCGACCTAAAAGAAAAGGAGGAGTAGTCTCCATACTCTACTCCAATTGTCTCTCCCAAATCAGTCCCACACTAGACTTACCCTCCTTCTCACCAGCTGAACTCCTACTGATCTTCAAACTTAACAGTTTCAACACCATGACTGTCACAGCAATCTATATTCCCCCTGGTGATAATATTAACATACTTGAGAACATCCTATCTCACCTCTCACATACCATCCACAATGAAATAATTATACTGTGAGATGTAAATACTGATTGGCTTACAATACAAGCTCCCAACACTACTTCCTGTATAAACCTACATGGGTTTGAGCAGCTAATCACAACCCCAACCTACATTAATAAATCTCACCTACCTAGCTCTCTTCTTGACTGGATATTGGTCTCCCACCCTCAAAACTATCATAACTCCCAAACCCTTCCAAATGCCCTCAGCGACCACTGTACTATAACAGTTACCAGACATACTTCCCCACTTTAACAAACCTAACAAATTTATTACTACCCGCTCACTTTCTCATTTCTGTCCTAACTCCTTTATTCACCAAACTCTCCAAAATTAACTGGTCTTACCTCACCACTCTTTCCTTTAGATGAAGCTGTCCACTCCTTCAACACTACATTCCAAACATTCCTAACTCCTTTGTTCCTCTTTGCACAATTAGAATCAAATCTAATACTGCTCCCTGGCTCACTAAATCTACCAGAACCCTCATGAAAGACCGGGATAGGATTTGGAAAATGTGGACTAAAACTAGGACCCCTTCTCTTCTTCAGAAATATAAAAAACTCAGAAATAAAATAAAAAAATAATCATCCATTATGGCAAAATAAACTTCTATGCCAATCCTCCCTCTACTCTTAAATCAGACCCAAAGAAATTCTGGAGCTTTATTAAACAGACTCTTCATCCAGGAAACCCTTCCTCTCCTAACCCATGTCCCAGTACAACACCTGAAGACATAGCCAACAAATTTAAGAATCATTTTATAAACTCAATAACCTCCATAATAAATTCCCTCCCCCCAGAACCAGACTAGCACCCCCACAAACTCTATACCTCTTCCAAACCCTCCTAACTCCTTCTCTCTAAAAGAAGTATCAACTATGTAAAGTCATTACTCTCTAAACTTAAACCTTGCTCCCCATCTGTTGACAAGCTACCCTCTTACTTCCTGCAGATTGCCTCTGAACCTCTTTCCTATCCTGTATCCATCTTAATCAACCGATCCATTTCTAAATCCTATGTCCCCACACTGTATGGAAGAATTTCTTTATTATACCCATTCACAAAGGGGGCAACTTCTCAGACATATCCAACTTCAGACCGATTGCCATACTCTCTCCACTTTCAAAAATCCTAGAGAAATGCATTCACAAGCAGGTAATGCATTACCTTCACCAGGAAAACCTTCTCACACCCACACAGCATAGTTTCCATCCCAAGCATAGTACAACTACTGCACTCATATCATTCATCAACATAGACTCCCTAGCTCGTGATAACAATAAACTTGTCTCATGCCTATTCCTTGACCTTTCTAAAGCCTTTGACACTGTCTCTCACCCACTCCTCCTAGATAAACTCACTAACTTACATTTCTCTCCCCCTACTATCTCCTGGTTCTCTGACTATCTCTCAATACGCCAGCAATCAGTTAAATGGCTCTCTGCACTATCCTACCCTCTCACTGTACAAATGGGAGTCCCCCAAGGGTCCATACTTGGACCACTCTTTAATATTTTCACCAACTTGCTCTACTCCTCTTGTCCCCAGTCATCTCTTGTGCAATATGCTGATGACTCAGCTGTTATAACCACTGCTGACAACCTAACTGACTTCCACTCAACTACCCAGGCATCCTTCCACACTATTGAGACTTGACTTAGTGCTAACAAACTAATACTTAATCCAAAATAAACTAAGCTCCTACTCTTCCTCCCTAAAAACATCACCACACTCAAAAGTACATTTACCATCTTATCCTGCAACAACACTATCATCTCAGCTGAATCTAGTACTAAATTGCTAGGTGTTACAATAGATGATCAGCTTAAGTTTGATCTCCATATTACTAACTCGGTAAAAAGAACTCATCAAAAACTTGGACACCTTTTCCGTAGCAAGAAATACTTAACTAACACTGCCCGGATAACTCTCTCTCAGGCTTTATTACTCCCAACACTCCTGTACAGCTGCCACATATTCACAAACCTAAATTCTACACTTATTTCCAAGCTTGAAACTACCTATAATAAGATCGCCAGATTTGCAGCTAACCAAACCTACAAGTCACTCCACTGCTTAGCACTACAGCAACTAGACTGGCTAGAATTCTTTCAGCTGTTCCAACTATACCAACTACAAATCATCCACTCTATCCTCTATCTACCCTCCTTCTGCCCCAGCCTCTCCACTATCATATCCAAATATTCCCCTGCTAGGATGCTACGCAGCTCAAATCAAGAATTATTAGATATCTACAAACCCCAAACCAAAATAGGTTGCCTTCTCTATAACTATAACCCAGCTACATCCTGGAACCAACTCCCCTTGGAAATAGAATCCCTCCAGCATAGCAAAAGTTTCAAATTAGCCACAAGGAAATACCTAAAAACAAAGTGGTCTTGCCACTGTAGCCAACCACCATGAAACCACCATCCTTTCACCTATTTCACCACCTCACTCTTAATGTATCTCTAACACTATTCCCCTGCCTCTTCTACCTCTTCCATTCCTCTATCTCCAACCACTCTTAATTCTTACAGTCTCAAAACAACCTACCTGTCGAGACTGTCTCCTATACTCTACCTCCCCTACATCTCCTACTAGCCATTCCTACTTTCCTTTCTTGTTTCCAAACTCCTATACAACTAGATTCTACCCACTTTAAATAAGCATCTACCTAACTATTAACTCATTTTGCTCTAAGCAGCTTAAATAATATTGTAACTAGTCACATTTTCTTCTGCTAATTGTTTAAAACCTTGTTTGTAACAACTCACATACTTGTCTGCCAATTGTTAATACTCTGTATAATTGAATTGCCTGAGGAGCTTTTTTTTCTCTCCAGGTCTCTGCTTGTAAGATCCTATAGCTGATTGTTACTACTATGTTACTAAAATTTAATAAATTGTTTTCTAGTCTAGAGGAGGTTTTCTCCCTGGGTCTCTGCTGAAAATGAGCCAAAAGCTCAGCCAGACTAACCCGGTTAACAAATGTAAAATAAAAAAATAATAAATAAAATAAATTTGTATGAGTAAATATAGTAATAGCTAAACAGCACCATTAATGGGGTTGGGACGCTCCAAAATAATATACGTCATGTACGAATAGGCATACCCCCCACAGCCAAGCACATCATCCCTGAAATGCACTAAAGTGTTACAGATCACATAAGCAGGACCTGACATGACATGTGCACAACATGTAAACAGTACTACAACCCACCTGTATGATGTCAGACCGGTATTAGTAACATAGCATGCAGTACAGTGTGGCTCCCATAGGAAATGTAAAATATGGCAGCTATCAACATCCCCATGGTATATATATATATATATATATATATATATGCAGACACATATATGCAGATACAGATATACAGATATATATAGCTATATCTAGATATATATAGATATACATGTGACTACACAGACACGCAGAGATATGTACAGTAAAATACATATGTAGAAGGTGCACACACTATGGAACAGCCACTATGCCTACAGTTAACACCTTAACAACCAGGCACTGTATTGGCCACCCATACAAATGACAATTGTTGCCTGCAACATATGTCCACAGAGAGGTCATAGGATAAAACACCACACACAGATTTGCAGACATGGATAACCTTTGTATACTATTACAGTTGTATATGCCATGTATTATAGCTGTTCAGACGCTGACATCCATATAAACAGAGCAATGCACCTGTGAAACAGTTATACTAATACAGTTGTCTGAATAGGTTCACAACTTTTGCTGTCCAGGCCAAGCCCTAAAAATTGTACAATAGTAAAGACAGAATGGACCACAGGATAACAAACTATCAACAGTAATGCAGGTGTATAGTCCAGCAGCTTCTATCTACATTTTGTACAAAATCACTAGGTGGTAAATATGTCAGTTGACCAAATGGGATGTCACTGTTACATAACAAGGCATAACTGACACCATCACAAGCACACTGACAAACAGAACTGCCTGTATGGCAGGAGGTAGTAGGCCTGCATTAACCCAATGTATGTAAGTAGTGTAAATATAGGTGAAGTGTATGGTACTGTACATCCAGATACCTTAAGGCAGCACACCCCTGATACCCCCACATTTTGTAACAGCCTAGGGTATTTATGGTGCATCCCCCCAGACACATTAATACAGGCCCATATACCCCTGTTACATGCACTTGCCTCTGGATTGCATAAGGGCACACATGTATTGTGTAGGTGAAGCCCACACATTTATGGCCTCAGCCCCACCATATGTGTGGGGGATACAACAGCAGTGGACTGATGGCAGCAATGGCAGTGTGATATACTCACAGCCCACTACAGAACAACCCCTGACAACATGTCATATGTGCAAAGCTTGGTATGTAGGTGGAGGACAGAGACTGGAACACAGGCCCATATGTGGACAACTGTTGCCATACACTAAGCAAGTCGCTGGTGTTACAGGATAGTCTGCAACATACCCTAAGTCAGGGAATTGAGGTTAGAAACATAAATTGATGTAGCCATGTACTGATAGCACTCAACACACACACTGCCAGTGAAATATCTGACAAAGCACTTGTGCGGTGGACAGACAAAACACGATAGGCATACCTCTGGCCACCAAAGGGATAGGCCCACAGTTGAGAGCTATGCAGACAGACTTCATTCCAAGGTAAACGAGTAGGCACACACACACCCTGTAACACCAGTACTATACACAGCATAACCCAACTCTACTCACACTCTGTCTGCAGTTCTGGAACCTCCTACAAAAATGTAGCTGGCCTGAGTGTGCTACTTCTCCTGTAAGAGGTATTGCTATCTGCTGTCTGTAACACTGATGCCCACACACAGGGAGGATGTCCATCACACAGGAAAGGTAAAGGGACCACGCCCACATGACATGGGGATTTATAGTAGGTGGTTGCCATGTCAGTGGTAATTGGAAGTACTACACAGCAAGCTGCATGCCGTTAGCAAGTGGAGGACACCGACTGCAATCTATTCAAAGCAGCTCAATCCATTTATGGAGGGAGTGAGAGAGAGACAGAGACAGAGAGAGAGAGGAAGAGGAAACACAAAAAAAAAAAAAAAAAAAAAAAAAAAAAACCACACAGCTCTTAAGCTGACTTCACAACAGTTTAGCCAGCTGTCATTCAAGAAAACATCATTCCCACAACAGGTATGTGAGGTATATATACATGTAATAGAATGCAGTACCTGGTCCATCATAATGGGATAGATGATGTGTAATGATTTATATGTGCCATCAGGTGTTGTTGTGATGATGTTCAACTGAACAACTGCTATAGACAATAGTGTCTGTTCCTGTGTGTAGTGGGCCATAGCCGTTAACTGTGCATGTCAGAACTGACAGACAAGATGTAAACCATCATAGTGTGTGTTGTGTAATGGGAAGTATGTCTATTATGTGGCCAATAGCTGGTGGTGGAAGTAATGCCATTATGATTGACATGTGGGAGCCACGGCCCACCACTGTTAGGATACTCAGGAGAATCTGTAGTGTAGCATGCCTGAATGCCATAGGTGTGTAATAGGGTTACCTGCAATCAGCCCCTACATATACCCCCCCTAATGTCAGGCCGTGTCTATATGTGGCACCTGTCTGTGTTGTAGCAAGGCAGAACAGTGCAGCTGTGCAGGAAGGTGTTGTGAGATTGTGGAGCTGATGTCTGAATGTACCCCACATATAGGTATGCATGTGTGTACATACGTCACATATATAATATTTAAAGATATATATGTATGTCAGCATGTATGTCCAGAAATATACATATACCCATGTGTAAACATATATATGTAGTCACATATATCTACACACATATAAATACCAATATGCAAATGTCAACGTCTGTACAAACACACACACAAACAGATATGTATGGTAAGACATGTCCCCTATATCACTGCCACAGTGATGTGTGCTATGTGTGAGGCAACAGCACACATAGCAATACAGACAGATATCTAAAGCTGGCAGTGTGTGCACCATGGATGGGTATGTCAGATGTTAGTCCCGTCCTAGCACCAAAATGTCCCCACCTGTGAAGTATGTAATGAGATATGGGGAAGAATTGCAGATACACACATGGAGGTGGTCAGGATTGGTAGATATAGAGGACAGTCTACAGGGGTGGTATGTGACACATGTGGTGGGTAAACACTGTGGATGGTGTTTGTGGTCTATGATGTGGACACTCTATGGTCCCCAGTATGGCCACAATGGGAAAAGGCTCCCTCCAACTCCCACTCACAACAGCAGTCCACATCCTGAATGTGCCAAATCTGGTGGCTGAGCAGGGGGAGCATGTTGGCCATGTGAATGTGTACTGGGTACCTCAGATGGATGTAGCACATCCCTCATGTGTCTATGGAGCCTGGTATGAAACAGACCCAGATCTGAGCTCAGAGGACAGGGACATGTTGGTGTGTGGCCGGGGGGGGGTGGCCAACATCCCCTGGATGGTTCCACCTGATGGTATGGCTGTAACAGTACACGAGGAGGCCCCAGGTTGGCACACACATGTGATGTGACCAGGTATCCTGGTCAGATGGGTGTGGAGAGGTGGATCAGCTGGCCAATGGAACATATACATGTTAATGTGTCACTGTCATAGTACATATGTAGGTAGCAATAGTCTACACAATCCTGGCACATGTCCAACAGCATGCATAGAACCCCCCTATAACACAGACTGTTAGATGTGCAGAAATCTCAGAGAAGCCATACCACTGGCATATATCTAACCATAGTGGCCCTAACAATGGCATGCAAGTGAATAGTCTGTAACAGGCTCGCAATGTTAGTGTCCACACAGAGGACATGGCTACAATCACATATCAGAAGGTGTGGTACACTACACAATCTGTACAAACAGTAGTTAAGCTGTAGCCATACCTCATGAGTTGTGTGTATAGTCTGTTGAAGCTGATATGGGGGAGTGTGACAGAGATGTGTATTATGAACTGTGGTAACCTTTCCATATGAGTCACTCAGGCCTGTTCCCATCCTCATGTTTTTCAAGCATGATGGCACATAGCCACCTACCAACTTATTCCGCAGAGGAGAATGAAGTGATAATCAACCACCTGGTACTGCACAACCAGGTCCTGTTTGGCAGGATAGCAATGGAACAGCAGGAGTGGACCACCCTGTGGAACGATCTCTTCCACAGGGTCAATGATTTCAGCCTGCATAACCGCAGTTATGAGCAGGTCTGGCATCATTGCACCGACCTGCTTTGCAATGTCCAAAGGCATCACCTTACCATGGGGGGCCATGCCATCAATCCCTCTGACACGTGTGGAGGAGCTACTGGCCAGCCTCGTGGCACCTGCCTGTCCTGAACAACATCTACCACTGGACCCCTTTGTGGAGGTTGGTGTCACCCACACAACAGCTGAGAAGCATGCAGGTAAGGACTCAGGGCACATCAGTAGACCACTGTTGTGTAAATATCCACAGTGGTATATGCAGATCATGCATATCTGATATGTTATACAAATAATGTGTTGCTGCATTGCAGTGACAATCAGATGTCCAGATGTGGTTGTATTGTGTGTATTTAAAGTAGATTTGTGGTAGCACTGCACCCAGGCTGTAGCAGTGCCACAGGTGTGGGCACTGACATTGCATCTCTCACCCACTTATGTAGGTCCCCTTCAGGGTAACAGCAAGGCAGCAGCCTGAAGCTGGTGAGTATGTATTATGTAGATGCATGCCAACACACCGGACTTGTCATGGTGATGTAATATTCCATGCACACATCTAACACATCTACCCTGAATGCATGCTGTACATGTGCATGTATTGTTGCTGTGAAATGCATGTTCTCACAGGGGCGGGCATGATGGGGTATTGAAAGGGTATGTCACACACCTGCATGACAACTAACATCCTGTCATTGTGGAATGTGTCCACAGGGGGTAACATACTGTTGGTAGATATGGCCTACAGTAGCGACATGTTCTGGACAACACCCATATACAGTGCAACACCAGTGTACATACGTGTAGGGTAATGCCAACTGCTGCTGAGATACACTATGGCATACAGCATTACAGTAGTCCACATTATCAGCTGAGTCTAACCTGCAACATGTTGTGTGCAGTGTATGGGTCACTGCAAACTGACACATATGTGTAGGGCTTACCTGTCATGTATCTGCATAAATGCTGGGGGTGTCTCAGCATGAAACACCAGTGCACTGTAGCAGGGATCCTAAAGATGGTAGGAATGGCTCTATCTGCATATAGTCAGGTCCAGGACCTCTGGCAGCTGTAACCCTACCCACACTGCAATAGTGATGACATTGTGTGAACACCATGGGATGTGCACATGAGTGGACCTTGGAAACATGCAGAATAGGGGGACATGTGTAGGGTAGGATGAACACACACTGGCAATTGTGGAAGGCCCACGCTGATTTACCCCTGCCATGAGCAGTGATGCCTGTAGTGCACACAAGAGGTGTGATGAACCATCACAATAAGGGTGTGCACACACATCCCCACATGGTGTGTATGCATTGCACTCAGCAGCCGCACACCTACCACAATCTGTAGACACTGCATGTGAATGTACAGGAAATATGTTACATACTGGGTGTGTGTACAGCTAAGATCTGCAGTGTCGTGGTCCCATGCCAGATCAAGGATGTGTGTGTTAAAGTGATTATGGTGTGTACACCCCTCATAGCCATGGTATTCTGTGATGGTTGTCAGTGTAAGCATTTCTGCAGTGACCATACATGGTCTGTTGATGCTGAGAGCTGTAAATCAGGCATCCGGGATTCACCAATGACAACAGCCCATATATCATCCCAGGTGTGTGTTGCTGAAAAACATAGGGGCTGTGAGAGGTATAGCTGGCATAAGCAACATGGTACTACACATTCCACAATGGGTTGGACACCTGGGAGTTGTTGGGCACAGTACATGGCAAGGTGCAGAACAGGTGCGCAGCAATAATTTGTACATCGGTGCAGATGTATCCAGGGGAAAGGGCATCACCTAGTCACAGCACATGTATCATATACATGTATACCACTGCTAGCATGGTGTGAGTACAGCTGAACCTTATCCTGTTCTGTACCATATGTTCTGCATGCTGGCAGATGGGTAATTGGAGGACTGTGTGTACAAACATTGTGCATCCTCATCTGCATGTGTGTGTGTGTGTGTGTGTGTGTGTGTGTGTGTGTGTGTGTGTGCATCCTGGTGGTTAGTTAGTTTGCCTGCATGGTCACTCTGGCAAAGTGGTGGGAGGCAGATGCATGTATTATGCGTGTGTGCATATGAGTGTTTGTGTGTGTGGCCATGTATGCACATGTGTGATTGTGGTGTGTTCATATGGCTGTACCCCCCCCCCTTTGTGACCATGTAGTACATGGACATGGACTGCCACATTGCACACCAGGAATACCTGTCATGTACTCACAGGACAGCTCATAGTATAATATGGCTGGCAGCTTGGATCAGGCATCCAGAGGGAAGGTAGACCCACGGTACACACATAATATTGCTGTCAGTGGAGAGGTCACCTACAGCCCATGTATGCAGCTCTACAGATCCATTGGGGAAGAAATAGTCAACACCAGGGTGTGTATCCACATGTTACAGCTGACACTTGATGGGCTGACGGAGCAGCATATCCCAAATGTACTGAACATTAGATACACATGACACACCAGTGGGAGGTATTATGGCTACAACATAGTAACCCACACATATAGAGGCCATGCACATCATTCCTGCCATACAGAGGGTGCATACCAAATGACAGCACTGGGGCCATGTTACTCCACTACACACAGGTCAGTCAGGTAATATAGCAACAGGCCTTGTGTCGTGGCCACTTGTGTGGGCATTTAGAGGACTGTGATGTTAATGAGTGGTAGCAATGTGTGTATGTTAACAAGTGTGATGCAGGATGGTGTAACACATGGAGCTTTCTGTAAAGGCATGGACAGGTAGGTACTAAGGAGATGTGTGTGTGTGTGTGTGTGTGTGTGTGTGTGTGTGTGTGTGTGTGTGTGTGTGTGTGTGTGTGTGTGTGTACTGTTAAGCAATGCTGTACAGGTTTTAAAGTTCAGTTATTGTTTCCCCCCACAGGTGGTGAGGTGGGTCAGGGTCCCTCCTGCACCCAATCTGAGGTAGGTGTCCATACAGACACCAATGATGATGATAATGGTGAGGCACAGGTGGGGATGTCAGGGGCCAACACTGCGCATACAGTTGACATCCCCCTTTTAGCCACCCCACCCCCACACACAGTTACAGTGCCTATACACACCCCAGCACCAGTGACCATAGCAGAGGGACAGCTGGCGTTCAGTGGTATTGCACAGGAAAGTGTGGTAACCATGTCTACTGTGTCCAGTCACAGCAGGCATAGCTGGATGTCTGGCAGGCTGCCACATAGGTGGATGTCGCAGGGTGCTCATAGTAGGGCCACTGGACATCATGACCCTGGCATAGGCAACATAGCTGCAACCAGCAGATGTATGTTCCAGGCTGTAATGGTGGCGCAGGCATGTATTGAGCGTTACACCAGACAGGACCTTAGGCTACAGAGGCCTGCACTTGCTACTGTAGGAGACAACCCCAGTAAAGTGGGGGCTGCCATCAGTGCTTCTAACGAGCAAGCGGATAGATGGCATAATGAGCTGATGGCCATCATCAGCCGTGGTGTGTCTGTGCTTTGACATGTGGTGGTGATGCGGCGACAGCCCGCCAACACTAATAGCTGGCACTCAGCGTAGGTATGCTAGGACACCAAGGGGCTCCCATAATGGCAGTAGCAGCCCCAACAGTGCAGGGGGTGTGCTGTCTACACTACACCACATCAGGCCACATGCACGTGGTCCTGGCCAGTCCCAGAAGGGATGTGGTACCAGTGGACAAATGTCATCAGCAGGTGAGAGTAGCACTCCAACGCCAGTACCTGCACATGCCCACAGAACCCCTGGCAGGCACAGTCCATGTGTCCATGGCCGGAGGTAGTGAACTGCACACCCTGCCAGGTATGGTGTGCAGCTGTCCATGAACACCTGTGTAGGGCAGCCACAAGGCAGAACTGTGTGCATACATACCTACACACTATGTAAACACACCTAGGGCACCTCATACCAACACACACCACATCACCTCAGCCAGCTCCCCAGAATACACCCCTCACCCACACACATGATGTCAAATGTATGGCCCACCCTCGGCCTCTGGCAGACCAACACCACACCCTGTGCATATGATGATACTTGTGCCCCTTCTCTGTACTCCATACCATCGATGCAGGGACAGGCTGATATGGTTCTGATGCACAGGGTGAGTGTACACCAGTGTACCACAGTCCTGCAATGTAACATGTTGTAGGGTGTAGAGTGTGAGGCATAATTGGCAGGTGGTGTAGCCATCCAGCAGCAAGGCCTTCTAGCTGTTAGTAATACTGCTTGGTTGTGGTCTGTAAACTAATATGCAGGTGTGTTGTAGGTGTAAATGTGTCCACACGAGGATGGTCTGCAGTCATAATGCACAAAGGGGTATGTCACTGTGCTGACACCATGGCAGTGACATATCTGGGGTACAGTCAGACACATTTCACAGGTTACTATATCGGGTATCGCCTGTGCCACATGGACAGGTGGCCCGCTGAGGCATGTATACCCTGTAACCTGATGTAGACCCATCCACATACACGCACACAGTTACTTGCCAGCACTGGGACTAGACCCCTACCTAGCTATGTCATGATACTGACATGTGTGGCCTACATTGCACAAACACTGCCTTAACCACTCTGTATCCAATGGTCCTTGTTCTGGCCAGCAACAAAATGTGCAGCCCTTGCAGGTCATGAATTCAGGGCCCTTTACACTGCAGTCACAACACATGACCACTACGCCATGACCACTGTGGGGACAGCTGTTCTGTTAACAATACATCTATCATTACCTAAATTGAGTGGTATTGAACACTTGCTTTTACATCCTAGATTGTGTAGTCCTTGTCATTAATATGACTGTTGCATCACATATGTTGTTTCATCATACTGTACACATAGCAGATACATATGGTGGGATACATGTGGGAGGGTATACGCAACCATGATGTTTACTCATGACAGGTATATGGTTGTATACATATAGGTGTAAAGATGTTGATAGGTACATACACAGGTATACACATACATATGTCTGTATACACATCTGTATAGTGCTACATATATATGGCCATGTGTACACCTCTTCGTATGTACATATGTGTACATATCTATACATATATGTATCTATACATATGTGTATATGTAGGTATACGTATATGTACATATAGATATGTGTATATAGCTATATATGTATGCACATCCTATGTGTACAGATGCCTAGTTATGTTGATATATGTATAGATATCTATGACTATATGTGCATACATATCTATACCAATATACCTACTACTGTCGATATATCTGTAGATATCCATACGTTTATGTGCATATGTATCACTATCTGTAAACGTGTAGACATATATTGCTCTGCATATGTATATATCTTGAGTGTGCATATGTATATCTATGTACTTATACATACCCATCTATACATGTCGATATGTATATATGTAATCATAGATATATATCTGGATGTATATATGTACAAATGTCCTCACCATATGTCCTGGACACGGAGTGTAGACCTACACCAGCCCCTATAGTCCCAACATCATAGTGCAAGTGGATGTCAGGTATGTATTGCAGGTATATTGGTAGAATATTGCTACTGTAAATGTGATTGTCTTCACAGACATGGTGTGTGTGGGAGGTCACATCTGCTTTCCACATGTGTGCCATTGGCTACTGACAGACATCCTAAGGACTTCCTGGTAAAATACCACTGCTAGCACGTAATGCCCCCATGGACTGCAGCACAGATATTGGCCAATGTATGTGGACATTCTGAAACACTCCTTACAGTCTGGAGGTATACACAGAACCCCTTAGTGCTAAACATGTGTAACATGCATAGCAATATGGATTTTAATAGCCAGGTAGATGGTTATAACACATAAAGACTGGTATACATATGCCACCATGGGTATGTATTCACACACCCCTGTCTAGCCTGTCACATAATACCGCTGGTACAGGGGTGCCATGGCCACATACTACCCATTAGATAGTGACATACATCTGTACAGCATCCCACTGCTCTGTCTGACATACATGACTGTTAAGGGAGACCTGGCACCAGTGGCAAGTATCTCGACATGACATCTCACTGGATAAATACACTAAGCTGCTAGACATCTAACAATGCACTGTGCGGGCTGCAGGCAGACTGGCTCATCACTGTCCAACATCTCCTATGGGGGAATACACATGTACCTGCATAGATAGCAGGCTCTGCAGGCATGCCACACCACAGGGTACAATACAGCTGTGTGAAGGTGCATAATCACATCCACTGTGAACACAGCCACAGCCACATATGGTAAGCAAGCATAAAAGTACAATATATGGACTATCTGTTCAACAACATCCTCATATGTGCCACTCACAGACTAACCCAACATATACTGGGCTGCTACACAGTGTAGTCTGCTGTCTGTCTGTGGTATGGGACATGTGTGTGTATAGCCGTACAAGCATGTAAACCAATACTGTAACATACAGTGGAGCAGCATGTAACATCAGATAGGATAGGACCTATAACAATGATATCCATCACAGTCTGTACACAGGCTAAAGAACATGTTCACAATACACACACTGTCGATAGTCGCCATAGTTACACAAACCTCAGTACTGTACAAACAACCACGGAATGTCCTGGTAATGTTAGTAAATATTACGTGTACTGTACATAACATGTGCAGCAGTCTAATATCTCCCTGGCTTGCTATCAGATATCAGGCAAGGTAGACACAACCACTGTACTGTAATGGATTCCTGATGAAGACAAATAAGCCACTAAGCGGATACTAAAAAATCTCGCTTTTAATTTAAAACAACCACACAATAAAAATCATTTAGCGCTTTCATCCACACCATAGTGGACTTCATCAGAATACATCATTAATTCAATCAGTCCCTTATATACTGCACATTGGCACCAGATTGCTAAGCTATAAATTATTCAATTAATACTATATAATTAATGCTTGACTTTTAAAATACTTGACATTTGAAATGGCCCTAATATTATAATGCTGTATCTCCTGTCCTTCAAAACTTTTTTGCAAATACAGGAGTATGCAGACCTAAAACAATAAACTTCTGCAAACATCCCATGTTGGATCAACCCTTTTAGTTTTTCATTTGAACACATGACATGAAATAAGGTGAACATTTTTTCATTACAAATTTTCCTTACCAACCACTTTGTATATTAATTAATTTCCTGAATACAAAGTGTAATGATTTTCAATAATTGTGCAAGTTCCTATCCTACTGTACATGTTACATTTATTTGTAAATACTATAAGAAATAATAACTCAACAACACTAAATAAAAAAATTAAAGAATAAAATGAAGAATACATGCTAAATAAGCACCACTTGCATACAGCCTATTCAGTTCATAATTCATACCTGTCAATAATATATTACAAATTCATCCTAATTCATAAGTGAACCTATGCATATAATGAGTGATGTGCATGTTTTCCCCCCTAAAAATATATATGTGTATATGCCCATTAACTGAAAAAAAAAAGATTTTATGATTATCTGTACAGTATTAGAAAAAAAGACGTCAACAACACAGTTTATAGGCATGTAGCTAAATGTGGAGAAATGCATTGCTTTAAATTTGCCATATTGCAACAAGTTAGTCAGCGGCCATGGGGGGGCAATTATAAAGCCATGTTGGGCCAGCAGGAAATCAAATGGCAAATATTAACTGATGCTGCTAATGAACCTGGGCTAAACAAATTTGTCTCTATCAAACCCTTTTTATTGTCTCAACTCAGTTAATGGGCATATACACATATATATTTTTTGGGAGAAGCATGCCCATCACTCATTATATGCATAGGTTCACTTATGAATTAGGATGAATTTGTAATATATTATTGACAGGTATGAATTATGAATTGAGTAGACTATACTTTACTATTACCTCAAATAAGGGAACTATAATATCCCCAGAAACAACCACCAAACTACTCGGCGTACTAATAGATATTCACTTGTCTTTTGAACCTCACATTAATAACATCATAAAAACAGTTAATAAGAAACTAGGTTCCCTCTATAGAATCAAACCCTACCTAACTCCTCTAGCCAGGACCACCATTGCTCACACACACCTTATCTCTACCCTCCTCTATGCCTCCCCTATCTATACCAAAATATGCAAGAGTAGCCTGAATAAACTGGCATCCTCCTACAACAATATAGCTAGATTTGCAGCAGGATCCTCCTATAGAACTCATCATTGTATCAACTTGAATAAACTCGGATGGCTGGAACTGCCAAATCTAATACTTTTCAATCAACTAACAGTAGCCCATAAGATCCTGTATCTGCCTCAGAATACACCCATACTCACATCCCTAGTCATCCCCTATAACAATCTCAAAACCTTGCGCTCATCTAACAAACTACTTGTACAAATATCCAAATCCAACAATTCAGCTGGTGACACCCTGTTCTCTAATACAGTAGGCAAGGCCTGGAACAACCTTCTAAATCAGCTAACTTCACTATCCTCTGTTAACCTATTTAAAAGCAAGCTCAAACACTACCTCAAATCACACTGGCTATGCCCCTGTGATAACCCAGACTAAACACCATACCCCCTTCAAGACTCCCATGATTCCCAGCCTCTTTTGAATGTTACCTTGTGTTAACTCTCTAAAAGCAGTGTGCTTGACCTTACTGAGGATTCTTTCCTCATATAAATATGTATATACTGTGGTATTTCCTAGCTTGTGTTTACTCTCTAATAGCAGTGCGCTTGACCTTTCTGAGGATTCTTTCCTCATGTAAATATGTATATAATGTGGTATTTCCTAGCAGGTTTATCACACCTCAACTCTGGTGAGACTAAACACAATTATTGTATCCCGCTATTTCCTTTTGTATACTCTATCCATTCAAACTAGTGTTTATCTTCTGACTTCTTGTGTGACCAAAGTAAATACAGCATCTTAGTTATAATTTTTATTATTATTTCAAACTATTATGATACCAAGCTCTTTTTTACATCAAGCTTTTGTTCCTACTGGATACAGAATATAAAATTCCTACTCATGAAAGATATCATAAAAGTTTTGTAATGTACCAATGTCTACTTGAAATACATGTCTTGTCCTATTTTGCTAATGTTATTGTATTATGGAGCTTTTCTCCCCGGGCCTCCACTGAAAATGGACATATATCCAGCTGGACTAGCCCGGTCAACAAATGTAAAATAAATAAATAAATATGCAAGTGGTGCTTATTTAGCATGTATTCTTCATTTTATTCTTTAATTTTTTTATTTAGCATTGTTGAGTTATTATTTCTTATAGTATTTACAAGTAAACAAAACATGTACAGTAGGACAGGAACTTGCACAATTGTTGAAAATCATTACACTTTGTATTTAGGAAATGATTTAATATACAAAGTGGTTGGTAAGGAAAATTTGGAATGTAAAAAATGCTCATCTTATTTCATGTCATGTGTTCAAATGAAAAACTAAAAAGGTTGATCCAACATGGGGTGTTTGCAAAAGTTTATGGTTTTAGGGCTGCATACTCCTGAATTTGCAAAAAAGTTTTGAAGTACAGGAGATGCAGCATCATAATATTAGGGCCATTTCAAATATCAAGTATTTTAAAAGTCAAGCACTAACTATATAGTATTAATTGAATAATTTATAGCTTAGCAATCCGGCGCCAATGTGCAGTATATAAGGGACTGATTGAATTAATGTTGTATTTTGATGAAGTCCACTATGGTGTGGATGAAAGCGCTAAATGATTTTTATTGTGTGGTTGTTTTAAATTAAAAGCGAGATTTTTTAGTATCGGCTCAGTGGCTTATTTGTCTTCACCAGGAATCCATTACAGTACAGTGGTTGTGTCTACCTTGGCTGATTCTGTGTTGTTGCAACGCTGTACTTTGAGCTATTTGCTATCAGATATAATGACACTTATGATGGTGTACAGCACACATGCACCTCGTAATGCACGACATATGTACAAAGGTTGACAGAGTTGTGGCTGGAAGCACATACACAGGGCCAATATTAACATGTTGCTGTGTTAACCTCATACATGTATTGTCGTAACAGGGTTTGTTGCAACATGTGTCCTATGAGGGATATGAAGTCAGTAACTGTCAGGGCTTTCACCATCTACAGACTGCAATCCTCACACTACCTTCTGCAGTTCACAGATATGTACTCTGTGGGTAACACATGACACAAAGGGCACAACACATTGCCCCATCTGCGGATGACCCTGCAGATGTGGATTCCTCATAAACACAGTACTGACATGGCAGGTATTACAACTTGTAGGACAGCCATATCCACACACACACACTGTGAAACCAATATTAGTCCACATGCAGTAGTCAGGCCAGGCACATCCCCCTCCTGTGTGTTGCCCTGTTTCCACAGTGTAAGTTGTTAGAGGTAAATTGCCAATCCATCTGAGCTGCATTTCGCCAAACAACAGTCCTAATTCCTCCCCACAGTGGATGTAAAGGGCCAACACCAAAATGATATTCCTAGATATTGGAGTGTGTTACCATGCAGTCGGCTATGGGAATGTTACCACAGCTGTTCCATATGCACTCAACTAGAGGAGAATTGCAATTGGTGCAGTGGCCATCAGCTGATCATGACCATCACTTACAAAACACAAGCTGCTGCCTAGCAAAGCAGGTGTACATCCCACATCCACCAGAGAGGGTGTGGGCAGGACAGAGACAAAGTACGTCAGGGAAGGTGTGGGTGAGTAAAATGTAAGCATGTTTGATGCACACACCTACCAGTACAGGGTTTCAAACAACTGACTGCTAGGCATAGCTATCACATGTGTATGCAGTTATTGCATGCGCCACATAGCTTACATGTTGGTGAGCTGTCCAGACGTATATGTGCTGGTGAGTGACATCTGCAACACTGTTGCAAAACAGTAGGCGTAGCACATGAGCCTGCCACATGAACAGGTGTCAGCGTCAACATAGCCACACTCTGTAAGGGACCCATATACATTACCACACTTGGCTGGGTAACAAATACACTTCCTAACCAGTTACCTTGCCACAATGCAGTAATGCATAGGTATGAATTGGCCCACATGGGTTATCCTGGGGTTATGTGACGGTGTCTGACATTAAAGTTCATGCTTCAGTATGCCACTGGGTGTGGTACTGGATGTGATTGTGGTCGAAAGCATCATACACCACATACACACAGACACAGGGTGCTAGTACCAGCGTATATGTGTGCATTGCTTCATGGGTGTGTAGTGTTTGAGGATCCCAGATGGCTGTACAAGGCTAGGTGAGGGGTATATCTTGGTGCCAGGCCACATGAAAATTGTCTGCATTATGGCTAAGGGGTGTAGTGTTTGCAGTGGACCACACAGGTGGGTATAGTTTACACCATCCAGTCTCCTGGGTTACTATTGTGCATGACCAGTGCTGTGAAATGCTTAGCATGTATGTGTTTTATACACCATGACATGGACAATGTCTGGCATGTGCCCATGTCCCACATTCATTTACAGTGGCATGTGGAAGTGTACCTGGTTTGTCTGACCCATGTTGTGTACACAGAATGTAATCATCAGATGTGACATTGTTACTATCAGTCGTTAATATGCAGTGTACTACACACATCTTGGCTGTTGCCTCGCCATGTGTGTGTGTATGAGACATGGGTTGAGAGTGTGCTCTGGGTAATACTGGGGTTGCTAACTGTGATTGTGTGGAATTGTTGTGACATATATGGGTATGAATATGCACCCCAGTCACTCAGCTATTTTGCAGCTGTTTTCCCTGTACAGTGTACATTGTGATATGTACTAGGGCCACCATATAGGAAAACTGCAAAACCCACTACATATTTGGCCCAGGTGTCACACATGCACACCCTCCTACACACAGGTTATGGGGTACACTCACACACACACAGTTGTCATGTCTGGGAGTAGAACCCCACCAGTCTAGTTTATTACACTACAGCACTATGCAATTATAGTTCCCTACACAGACAGTGGAACACACACAAAACATCCAGAACTGCCATGTGTGGGTATAGAACCCTACCAGGGTTCTGAATCACACTACAGCAGTACGCAGTTACGGCATGTGCTACGGTGATTACTGGGCTACAACCTTCCCAGAGGTGTATTACTAGGTGGATGACATCAGCTGCCTTGCAAAGGTTAAGCATTTGGATTGGGGGAGTGTGGCTAGCCTATAAAGCATTGCTCTCTACACAGACACACACACTCACACACAGTTGCCATGTCTGGGGATATAACTCCTACCTAACTAGTTTATCATACTACAGCAGTACACACTTACAGAACGCTCTATGGAGAATACTGTGCTACAGTTTCCAAGAGGTGTATTACTAGGTGGATGACATCAACTGCCTTGCAATGGTTGAACATTTGGATTGTGGGGAGTGCGGCTAACCTAAAAAGCAATGCTCTCTACTCAGACAGCCTGACACACACAAACACACACACACACAGTTGCCATGTCTGGGGATAGAACTCCTACCTAACTAGTTTATCACACTACAGCGGTACGCACTTACATGATGCGCTAAGGAGATTACTGGGCTACAGTTTCCAAGAGGTGTATTACTAGGTGGATGACATCAGCTGCCTTGCAAGGTTGAGCATTTGGATTGTGGGGAGTGTGGCTAGCCTAAAAAGCATTGCTCTGTAGACAGACAGACTGACACACACAGTTGCTATGTCTGGGGATAGAACTCCTACCTAACTATTTTATCACACTACAGCAGTACGCACTTACAGGACGCGCTACAGAGATTACTGAGCTGCAGCTTCCAAGAGGTGTATTACTAGGTGGCTGACATCAGCTGCCTTGTAAAGGTTGAGCATTTGGATTGTGGGGAGTGTGGCTAGCCTAAAAAGCATTGCTCTTTACACAGACAGACAGACAGACAGACACACACAGTTGCCATGTGTGGGATTCGAAGTCCTACCTAACTAGCTTATCACACTACAGCAGCACACAGTTATGGAATGTGCCACAGGGACTTCTAATCTACAACTCTCCCAAAGGTGTATTTCACATTGGATGACCTCAGCAGGCTTATCATAGTAGGGCTATGGGGAGGGCAGTTTGTGTGCATGGGGCATTACCCATTCATGTAGGGGTTGACACGCCACATGCGGACACACACAGGGTCATAATTCACAGGTACGTGTATACAGTTGCTAGATGACTACTTCCTTGTACAGTCATATTGCACAGCTGGCACGTGCACCACATGATCTGTAATGCTGACAAATTCTGGTGGCTAGTATCTGCAGTGAGTGACATCTGCACCTCATGTATTTGTGGCCCTTTGGCTGTGTGGGACAGGCCTGGATGGCTCATTGTCACAGTCACCCTCTTCCACACATCTATGTCCATCTACCTTTGGCTTATTATAGTGTGTTGTCCTTACATATATGTCTGTATTCCTATCCACTGTGTGTGCAAGGCATGAGTGGTGCATACTGACGGGTGTCTGCACTAACAACTGCTACTGCCAGATGTGTCTGGTCCACTGGTGTTTGCAGACATGGACGTCATGTGTTTAAGTGTGTGAGAATGCCCAGTATGACCTTTCAGTATGTTGTTGCCTTACATTGTTTTCATTTATCTCAGTGTATGAGCATGCCCAGTATTGCATGTGTGGGTCAAGTCTGGGTAGTTTGTACTGCAGTGCTGACCTTTGTGTTGTACACCAACAGATAGTATGCTGTCTCTGCAGAGTATCCATCCATCATTTGGCATTGACCGTTACTACATTTCTGCATAATGGGGGGGGGGCACACCTGACTGTTTCTACAGCTCTACACAGGACTCGGAGGAGCATACCTGACTGTTACTATATTTCTATGTAGGTTAGGGGGGAGGACACACCTGACTATTTCTACATTTCTGCACAGATTGGGGGGGCATACCTGACTGTTACTATATGTCTACATAGGATGGGGAGCACACCTGACACTTGTACACATTTGCTGGGACTGTACTGGTATGTCGGGTACTCCATTTCAGTCTGTAATCTTACCTATCTTGCTGGCTAGAGGCATACCAGTGTACTACAGATCGTGGCTTTGGTTGCCCTACATATTATTGTCTGGCTTCCTACCCTTCAGAACTAACATCCCACTGGCTGCCCTGCTGTGGTCTGTTTGTGTAGGCCTGGGAGGGAGGTTAACCATAGCCATAATTCTGGGGCCATGGCACAGGCTCTGTTTGGGTTTGTCTACACCTGTCCTGCTGCCTGACACTGTTGTTGGATATGTGAACCATCCTGACTGGCATGTGTGGGTCATATGGACACACATGTCACTCAGCACATTTACTGCAGTGGGTTTTGTCAGCCTGTGTAGTACTGGCTACTATTGTGACTCCAGTATGTGTTACAGATGTCATTGTGCCACTGTGGGTATCTACTGTCTGCTGCTATAACATCCACCTCGCATTTCCCTTGTATGCTCACATCCATATCATAGCTACAGGTAACGGCACATTCTACTCCATATGGCAATTGGTAGGTTGATTGACTTACCTTGTAGGCATGCCAGGCCTGCGGATGGTGCTGGTGGGTTACCTATGTCGGATGCACATAATACACTCCCTATACGTGGTTGAGCACAGGTAGTGTCATGTTTGGCATCCCTTTTACTGTATGTGTAAGTCAGTGAGAGGTGTCATTCCCTGAGTCCCTACTGTGTCAGTGCATGTGCTATGTGTTGCCTCTTTGCCAAGGCCAGGGCATACTGGGCACGCCTCCTTCTGTCTACTGGGGCAGGCTCAGGTTGTTCCTCCTCCAAGTCACTCTGTGCCTGTGCAGGCCTTAACAATGGTGGGGGGCTGGGTGGCCCTGCCCCATGCTGTTCCTGCTGCAGCTGTTTCCACAGGATCATATTGTGTAGCATAGCACATACCATAACAATTTGGGTACATGTAGCTGGTGAATACTGCAAGGCTCCACCGGATGTGTCCAGACACTGGAACTGTGACCTGAGCATCCCAAAAGACACTCTATTATATGTCTGGCATGTGCATGTGCCTCATTATGGCATTGTTGTTCAGGTGTGTGTGCATTTCTGATGGGTGTCATCAGCCACGGCTCCAGTATGTACCCAGCATCCCCCACTAGGTGGCCGTAAGGGATGTCCCCATTGGCAAATCTCTGGTACAGCTGCGTCAGATGCAATGTGTGGGAATCGTCATAGCTTCCAGGGCAGCCTGCACACACATTCGGTATAATGCCCTGGGCATCACATATAACCTGGCAGTTGATGGAGGGGATGCCCCTGTGGTTGATGTAGACCCTACCCTACTCACCGGGTGGTGCTTTGATGTGTATGTGCGTGCAGTCTACGGCACCTAGTACCCCAGGGTATTCTGCTATTTGGTGGAAGAGACGCATATTGCTGGTTAACACCTCATGGGTGTTGAGGAAATCTACATGCTTACTGGCATGTGCTGACATGGCAGCCAGGAACTGGAGGAATACTCTGGATGTTGATGCCTGTGAGATCCCCATGATATCCCCAGTTGTGCTTTGGGAGGTACCTGTGACTAGCATACCTAGGCCTACACATACCTTGGTATCCACTGGGATGTGTTTCCCTCGGTCAGTGTGGTGTGACAGGTGTGGCCGACACAGCTCAACACATTGCTGTAGGAGGTCTCTGTCCACCCTATAGCACTCCACTATCTACAGTTCATGTAGCCCCTGGTAAATTACCCTGGGTCTGTACACTCTTCTCCATCTCCTCACTGTGGGTTGTTTGGCAGCATTCACATCCTCGCTACCCTTAGCCTCTTGCACATGTTGTTCTATGTTGCCTGCTGCAGCCCTTCTCATTTTGTAGATTTGTTAGTTAAAAGTTCCCCGCTTGTATACACCGGTGGTGTAGAGTGTGGGAAAAACCAGATGGGAAGGTGTTTGATTGGTTTATAGTAGTGTTCTGAGCTGGGCTGGTCTGCTGCCTGTGTAATTGGCTGATTCTGATATATTTCACCTGCCAGCTAAGCTAGTTCTCCTTGATTACCTTCCTACTGCTGTTTTCCCTTCCCATTGCTTTCCTGTTTAAGCCCGTGTGCGCGCCACGTAAACAAGAGTGCTCAAATGTGCACACTGCTGCTATTTCCTTGTTTAACCTCTTTTTTCTTCCTGTATGATCCAGTGTGTGCCGCGCATACCCACTTAGGCTTTGTAACGAGTGCTAGGCAGGTTTAGACACACCCCCTAGCTTAGCTATGCTTAGCTAGGGGCAACCCCGAACCACAGGGCTCCAGTCCGCTGACAGTATGCCTGACACACCACCCCATGATGTCCCATATCTTCTAGGCTTGCACCCAGCTATTCATAATCTTACACTGTTGGGACCTGCCTCACATCCTGGGGAAAACTGGGATTCACTATCCTTCCCCTCATTTGCATAGGATTGCCTTGTAATGCATAGTTACATGTCTCACACTGAGCCTCCCCACTTAGCAACCACTACACACTGGCCATATTGTCTTCTGCCTGCCATTGAGTTGCATCGCAGAATACTGATTTTAGTTAGAATGCTTAATTTATGTTTGTTTTGTTATTTTCTCCCCGATCCCGTTTGCGTGCCGCTGCCCTAGGCTTAATCAGCCAGAATCGGCTAATAGGAATTAAAAGTTAATTTTTAAAATTTTTGTACTGTTTGCAATCCCAATGGCCTTATGCTTGGCCATTGGCATGCTTACTACATGATATGCAGCCTTTATTCGGGGCTGTCATAGCGCCATTTTTGATTTTGCAGACATGTACTCGGTTACTAACAGAGTACATTCTGCTGATTGCACTAGTCCTGCACGGATGGTTGCAAGCTTCCTGTATCGCAAATTCACCTCATTTGCATGGATTTTTCCTGTAAATGAGGTGATTTGCATACAAGGGCTTTGTCCGTGCCAGATTAGTGCAGAAGCGTTCATGCATGACCCTGCTGGCTGTTCCTGGATCGCACTGCAGACATATTGCCTGCTTGGGCTCCTGCACCAATCTTGCACATCGTGCAAGCTTTTGAGAATCCTGGGGTGGGTCTGAATCATGCAGGGAAACATATATAATAGATATTTAAGGCATGGCTAACTATAAGGTGAGATAAGTGACTTGAAAGTTAATATCTATCTTAATATTTTATTTTCTGTAAATTTGTTTTCTTTTTTATTTTTAAATGTCTGTTTGCTGTGAATTTTTTATTTCATCATTAAAACTTTGTTTATAAATACTAATTAATAATTAGGTATAGCTGAATGCTAATGTCACTTGTTGAACATATAAAGTTCTGCATAAAATAAGAATAGCTTACCATCCATTAATACTGAAATAGCATGTGTATTTATCTCTTTGTTGTTAGGTTCCAGTTATATCACAAGAAGGCTACATTAGAATAGACCATTCCAAGCATCTACAGCAATTAAATCCAAATGATTTGTTAATACACTATACCCAGGATTCATGAAGCTCAATGCAAGGACAGCATTAGCCTTGCTCCGACTGTGCGGTGTAGAGATGGTGCAGCAGCACCACATGCATATTAATGAAGGCATGCTGCCGTAATGGCCATGTGTATAGGAAATGTGCACGAGTGCAGGGGCGTGTCCCAGAGCTGCACAGAGGCGTGAACATGTCGGCTGCATATGCGCAACCTAAAATGCTGACTAGTACAGCCTGCCTCTAATAGTAATCACTCCTGTCAGTGTCCGTGGATACTGAAATGTATGCAAGGCATACAAGAAAGTTTTGCGAACACCAAAATAAAAAGTAAACACAAAGGCACGTAGCTGAATATTGAGTCCCCGTCCCTCGAACAAATGATATTTAAAACCCGTGCCCGTATTACATTGTAGTGTCGATAGTTATACCAAGTGAAAGTGAAATGCATTGTGTTAGCGTGCCGCCAATTGATAAGCCCAGCCCAATGGTTAGGGTTACCACCTGTCCCACATTGTGAGGGACAGTCCCCCTCTAGGCAGTTGTGTCCATACCAAAACTCTTATAAATGTCAAATGTTCTGCAATTGTAGGATATAATTATATCCCATATTTTATGTAATAGTCCCATACAATACTTATTTCCATATATAAAATGCCTAAATGTTACAAGAAACAGAATAAGCAAGTAAACAAAACAGAATTAGCAACTAAACCGCTACAACAATAAAAGCTTATATTTAGGCATAAAACTAAAGTACTATCCTTTGTATTGACCATGGGTATGTGTTGGCCTGTAAACTCTGATGTGTGTCCCGAAAATGTCCCATCCTGGTCATATGAAAAGGTGGCAACCCTACCAATGGTCAGAGGATTCACCCAATATCTGCCCATTCGTGGTCCAAGTTGTCCTTTTCAGGACGGCCCAAAGATGAACGGGTATTACCCGGGTCTACCTACCATGTCATGAAAGATAAGTATTTGTGTGTACCTATGTGTGTAAAGTACAGCATATGGATGATTAGAAATGCCAGGGTAGTCCTTACAACCATATTGGTACCAGAGATATGTAGTGTACGCAATGTGTTCTGTTGACTGTGTCATGGGCCATCAACCAGAGAAGGGATGGATGGTGTCTGTGGAATATGGGGGTGGGGGTTGACAGGTAATGTAATAATTCACCAAGGAGATACTGGGTTGGATGCACAATAAGTGAACTGGAGGTGTACGAGGGAGCAGTGGGTGAATCAGGAAGATAACCAAAGAACAAATATTCACATCCGCAATACAATCCCACAAACATATGAACATTAAAAAGTGCAATACACATGTACAGAAACGTTACCGGCACATACCCACATAATGGTCTGGCCTGAACTGAGCTATCCAACCCCAACATACCTGGATACATAATTGAATACCCATCATTCCCTCTACAGCACACCCCCCCCCCTTCCTGAACGTCCACCAAAACCACCCATACTCGGGCTGCAAGCTAGGCGCAGCCATATCTGCACAGAGTGACCCCTACTCATATCTAGTAGGCAGTCTCACCCTAGGCAGTCTCAGAATTGCAAACTATATATCCCTTGCATGTATAACCCTACCTTATTTTTGTAAAGCCAAAGGAATCAAGGTCATCCGGCCCCACAATTTTTGGATATCCCTCATGGGATAAGTATCTGTTCTAAACATTAGATTTGGTGTCACGACATGATGTCCAGTCCTGTAGACATCTGGACACAAGTTGTATGAGCAGTAGTTGTCCACAAGACTGCTCAGCCTTCAGCCGGTCCTGCAGAACCTACGACCCGGGATTAAACACCTGACCGTGATGCACGTCTCCCCATGTGCATTATCGGGAATATATATCTTATACATTAGCATAGTGGCAGTTGGATATAGGGTGATTAAGGCACTTTAAAGCAGACATAAGTAGGGTTACCTCCTATCCCACTTTGCGAGGGACAGTCCCTTTTTGGGCAGTTGTGTCCTGATCAAAAATAATACAATGGCAAATGTCCTGTGATTGTAGGAAATACTTATGTCCCATATTTCATGTAACAGTTGCATAAAACAGTTATTTCTGTATGTAAAATACTTAAATGTTACAAGAAACAGAATAAGCAACTAAACTGCTACAAGAATAAGCTTTCATTTAGGCAAATAAGTAAAGTTCTAACCTTTGTACTGACAGTGGGTATGTGTCAGCCTGTAAAATCTGATGTGTGTCCAGTAGCGGCTGGTGACTTCAAATTAAGGGGGGCTGCAGGAGACAGCTGAATGGGTGGGGCCAATGGGGAGGGTGTGATCAACTAGAAAGGGGTGGAGCTGTGTACAAAACCACAACAAATGGAACTTTAATTAAATACGCTGCCCTGGGTGCCAAACCATCATTACAAGAGTCCAATCAAGACAAAATAAAGTGTAGAAGAAAAAATATTTCAATGCATTGCCTACATGACAACTTACTTAATATCTAGATGGAAACACAAAGGTTGTGAGGCATGAAAAAATAAATTGCTTTTTAAATACATTATTGGAATGCCAGTCAAAATCAAGTATAAAATAAAACAAGCAGCACTCAGCTCAAATCACTTCTCCTTGCACTGCAGTTCTAATTATAATTTATATTCAGCTTTATAAAATTACTGAGTAACATGCTGAAAGTAGCAATCTCTGTGATACCCCCACTTGTAAAAAATGTTTCTTATCCAAAAATGACCTGTTGCCTGACACAACTATCTACTTGTTTCATGGGGAACACATGATCAAAGTAAAAAATGAACAGCGATCAAGAAACAAGCTCAAGATAAATTGCTTAAAGGATTACTGCACAAGTTACGAACCACACATGATAGACTGGCATTCTGTTTAATTTATGGGTAAAGCCTGCAAAGATAACTGCAAGTCTCCAACAAATGTAATGAGCTTCTGAAAATATTGTAATCCTGTCCTTTATTTCAAATACTGTCATATGCATTTCAATACCGAAGGCTTATACATTATCTAGTTATGTAAATATTCTCTGCATGGCAACAATGAAAAGGCTTTCAATGTTGGTAATTCTTTAACAGTATGCTTATTAAAGCTTTCTTGCATCTTACAATCTCCGACAAGCTTACCTGATGGTCAATAAAGCATTGCTACTTTAATACAGAGCAACAGGGCACTGCAACAGCATGCAATTCCTGAATAATAATAAGCATAATTCAACAGTATAAAAATATGACAGAAAACCAGAACATTCTGCAAAATCAAGGACAGATGAAAAGCCACGGTCGTACTTGTGGTCTACCTTGGATGGGGGAATACTCTGCACACTTACACTGCATAACTGCTCCTTGCCTTCCTTGGACACATCCAGAGCCACTACAATGGAGAGTGGGGTGCAACAAGTAGGTCACAGTTTGAAATGTCTCTGGCTGACAGTGATGGCTCTGACGCTCATACTTCTCAATCTCAGAGCAAGAAATCTGGACAAAGCCATACACAGAAGTGGGACACAGGCCCAAAAATAAAGACAATGTTTAAATATTGCTCTTATAAACTTAGAAAGATAATAGAATAGTAGTAGGTCTTGCATTAGTATGAATTTTTGAAGGTATTAATTCTGAAACTCAAATGTCTGCCATTATTTTCTAAATTTAGTCTTTAATGATTTGCTACTAATTTGCCAGAAAACCATAATTTTATGAAAAACAGACCAAAAATGTTATGCAAAAATATAAAATTGCCACACAATACAGCTGGGAACCTGTCAAAGAAGGGACACCTTTTTAAAATTAGTACTGTTAACTTGAGCAGCTGACAGAATAAGATCATCTACATGCATTTCTGAAATAAAAGTAATCTATGACTCTGATCATTACAGTTATTTATAATTGTAAACCCTCCACATTTTCTTCCAAAACTGCCATTTTGCAGAGGGATTATTAGGGGGAGAGCAACATTTTTAGACAAAATTGGGGACAGTTGAGAGGTTTGGATATTCCTAATTCTATAAAGCGATTTATTTGCTCATACCTCTCAACCTCTTAATACAGGAAATCTGGACAAGGCCAAATATATTGGGGGAACATGCAAACAGTACTAAAAATTGCTCTTTGTATAAACTTAAGACAGTTGATAGAATAACAGGTCTTGCTTTAGCATACATTTTTCTGAAGGTTATGACGTCTGAAACTCAATGTCTGTCATTATTTAGTGACTTCATTCCTAAATGATTTGGCAAAAAAACACAAATTTTATGAGGAACAAACCAAAAATAAGAAGCAAAAATCTATTCATTCTGCAAAATTCTGGACAGTTGAGAGGTATAGTTCAGCCAGGGCTGTTTAAGTTTGCTGCCCTTCTCCCCTTCACAAAATCATGGTCGAATGGAGCGTCCCCCCTGCAGCCATTCTAATGTCCCATTCCTTGGTTATTTTGCCTCATTTGCCATAAACACTGTAATGTGCATACTGTTTTACATCTGTGATGATATGGATTTTATTTGAAAGTTTTATTTTATATTTTACAGCATAAACCCTAATAGATATCTGCTAACAAAGCAATGCAGTCTCACAATGAAAATAGACTTAGCATTAAAACTTCTCTGCCCTTGAAACTCACATTCATTGAAACAGCATTGAAACCCACATTCAAAGAAAATACATTTTGCCAGTGGCAGATAAAGATTAATTTTGGGCTGTTTTCAAATCATAGGCCCCTTGGACATGAAACATACACACGCTGTTTGATACACGTTCCTGACTGTATTAAATTATATTCCTTGTACAATACAGTACAGTTGTTAGAGGGCATTTTAAATTAATTGTTTTGAACATTTTTCCAGTAAACAATGAACCAAAATGCATGCACCAATAATGACAAAACTGCCCAATTTAGAACATTTCCATCATAAAAGTCTACTCAAACTTCAACAGTCCACCAGTATCAGTAAATATGCACTATCTCTGAAGAAGTAAAAGCCATCTAAATAATTCCACATTAAAAAAATCTGTTAACTAATGAAGAGGTTACTGCTAGCAAACAACTTTATATGTCATTGTTTCATCTACAAATAAAGTGCTTGTTGTCCTTGAGGAATAAATTGCTTATGTTGCATTAAGAAAATTATAATGCTAGTAATATTGCAATAGGGAATGAATGGCAAACTGATAACAGGTTCATAATTACTAGGTATCTTCGCCAAAGAGGACTGTAGCATCCATCCCCTTTACAACAGAGTACAGTATCAGCAATGGATCTACCTCCTGTGGGAGTAGAACCCACAGCCTTCTGCATCAAAAGCAAGTACACTACTTGTTGTGCTATTTACAATGTAAGCAGACTTGGCATAAGCAGCACTAAACTTCTGTTCTCCTGCAGCTCTCAGCTCCTTATAAAATCTACTTGACACTCAGCTGTATCTCTGAACTTTGCAGCACAAGAAATCTGGACAAAGCCAAAATTTATTTGGGGGGGGACAAAAGCCCAAAAACCAGGGACACATTTTAAACATTGCTTGTATAATGTTGGAAAGTTGCTAGAATAAAATGCTGTATCACCACCATACATTTCAATGCCAAGTATTGAACCCAGGTCCCTGTGCAAAACAGCCAGAGCAACATACCACTATGCCAAATCATCATTTTTTATGAAAGAAAGGAAGACTGAAACTTAAATGGCTACCATTTAGTGAATTCAATTCTCACCATAGCTGTCAACATCTTAGCACAAAACACCTGAACAAAGCCAATAATGGAGGAATACAGCCCCCAAACATATTCAGTGAGTTCAGTTATCACCATAGCTCTCAACCTTGGCACAAAAAATCTGGACAAAGCCAATAATGGGGGAATACAGTCCAAAAAATAGGGACAAATAACCACTGAGGACACCAGAGCAAACACACACAAACACAGTGAGGACATGCAGAGTCCACAGAGAAGGCACCCCAGCTAAGAATCAAACCAGATAACCCATAGCTGTCAGACAACACTGCTACCACTGCACCACCGTCTGTTTTAAGTAACAAAAATACAAAAAACACAGATTTTATGAGGAACAGAACAAATATGAAGCAAAAATCTGCAAATGTTTTAGAAATGGTGGTGGGTAGGGAATTCAGGCTCTTGTCACTTGGGCCCAACATTCTCTACCCACCACCATGAAGCAACCGGGGCATTTTACACATACACACACACACACACACACACACACACACACACACACACACACACACACACACACACTGCAGTGATTACCACCTACCTGTCTCCAGAACGGCCTGCCATGCATGCGATCCTGTACTCTGCCACTGTGGTCTCCCACAGTGATCACCACCTACCTGTCTCCAGAACGACCTGCCATGCATACGATCCTGTACTCTGCAGCGGTTGTCTCCCACTGTTTCCCCGATCACCACCTACCTATCTCCAGAACAGCTTGCCATGCATGCGATCCTATACTCTGCAGCTGTGGTCTCCTGCTGTTTCCCCGATCGGTCCTCCATACTGGCCCGCGCGAAATGCGTACTCAGCCCCCGATCGGTCCTCCATACTAGCCTGCGCATGCTGTGGTCTCAGTCTCCCGCGAGATGTGAGG
>NC_056739.1:1818341778-1818381778 GCF_019279795.1 Protopterus annectens
TAGGGTTGCCACCTTTCTAAATGGCCAAAGTGGGACATGTTCTGTAGAAATGTAAGACTTTCCAGGACAAAACATACCTACAGCCATGCATAGTACAGGATTGTACTTATTTGCACAAATAAAAGCTTAATCTAGTAACATTTAAATTGCTTATGCTACTTCACATAACATATAGAAGTTTCATATATAAAATAACTGTTTTATGCAACTATTAATGAAACGTAGAATATAATAATGTCCTGTAATCAGGACATTTGCTATGTCTTGATTATTTTTGCAGTGTCCCTCGCAAAGTGGAACAGGTGGTAACCCTAAAGTCCCACCTTGCCTAATTGAAAAGGTGGCAAACCTATAATAGGTATGCGGTAGCATGACTTGGCTGACAGATGTGGCTCCCACAACCCAACTACTTGTATGCATTGAAGAGTCTCAGTTCCCATGTATCACCCAGATGGGAGCAGATTTTATGAGGAACACACAAATATGATTAATTCACTGTACAGGCTGCTGATTCCGTACAGTCGAATGCCATGCCGTCGCCTAATAGACTGCCATTCCTGATACTGTAGTCATGTAGTCCAATGTAACAGGCATCACAAGGTGGGAGCAGATTGTATGAGGAACACACAATTAATATGATTAATTCACTGGACAGGCCACTGATTCCGTACAGTCAAACGCCATGCCATCGCCTAATGGGCAGCCATTCCCAATACTGTAGTCATGTAGTCTGATGTAATAGACATCACAAGGCGGGAGCAGATTGTATGAGGAACACACAATTAATATGATTAATTCACTGGACAGGCCGCTGATTCCATACAGTCGAACACCATGCCGTCGCCTAATGGGCAGCCACTCCCAATACTGTAGTCAGGAGTGGCCTTAGGTCAACTGGTGCCCTAGGCAAAAGGACACCAAGGCACCCCCCACCACACCACCCAGTGCCCCCATCCTGGTCTACCTACACCAAATAAATACTGGAAAAGTGCCTCTACTAAAGCGGCGCCTTAGGCGGCCACTTAGTTGGCCTATGCCTAAGGCCAGCTATGACTGTATTCATGTAGTCTGATGTGATAGGCATCACAAGGTGGGAGCAGATTGTATGAGGAACACACAAATATGATTGCTTCACTGGACAGGCCGCTGATTCTGTACAGTTGAACGCCATGCAGTCGCCTAATAGGCAGCCATTCCTGATACTGTAGTCATGTAGTCCGATGTAATAGGCATCACAAGGTAATATTGTGGTCCTCGCTCCCACCCAGGGGTGTGAGTGACAGATGCAAGCAGCAATGTTGGTGCATTTGCAAGTGCGGGAGCAAGCGGGTGTAAGCGTGTCTGGCTACCAGTATGCGAGTATTGCACTGGTAAAGCAATGGAGAGGCTAACTGAGTGCAAGAGGCTGTAACCAGAGCTCAGCAGTGCTTAATATTGCGCAAACCCACGCACACCCGCTCCCAACTGCTTTAATGTGCCTTACTCCCTCCGTATCCAATGGGCTTGTTCTGCCCTGCAACCAAATAAATGTCCTTTGCAAGGGTTGGAACCAGGACGCTGTGCACACAGCTAATATGTATTACCAATACACCATGGCAGATATACAGACAATGGATAGTACTACAAACATATCATACAGTGCAGTCATTCAACAGTATAGAAATGTATCCCATCATGTAGATGTATATGTCAGTGTTTATGCCCAGCATTTAGGTACATACATATATAGAGATGTATCAGGAACATACCATGTGGCAACAAAGCATTACAAAGGAATGAAACAGGAAACACCAGCGACATCTGTATTATGTAGTGGTGTTGCTCTATGTGATCTCAAGAGTCCCTCAGACAGACCTGTGTCAGTCATACATGCACATAGTTGTACATTGGCCGTATACATCACTCTGTGCATGTAATGTACATTAACACAACAGTACCTGTCCAATCATTATGTGTGAACAGTACTCTTGCAAGGTGCTGTGTGCAACATCATCATCATGATAAAGGTAAATGGGGTAACCATAGAGGGACCAGTAGTATTGTGTGTACAATGGGGTCATCCTCATCATGTGTACCTGAACCATGAAGGAGTGATGTACATACCAGGATCGTGTGCCTGAGGGACAGGGGTGAGGATAACAGGAGTATGTTGTGATGCATATTATAATGGTTTCATGTGTCCAATGGACATGTGCGTGTAATGGACAGCTATGTATAGGGCAGATGTTGTCCTAGGAGCCAATGGGCCTTATGTGTCCGTAGGTGATGGTCAGATGTTGGGGAAGGAGTGTAGGTATGGCCGTGGAGGATAGGTAGGATCACAGAAAAGACAACATACAGGGTTGGTATATGACACATGTGGGGAGGATACACCCCAGATGGGGATGGGTGTTCGGCATTCACAAGGCCATGGGAACAGTGGGATGGAGGTCCCCAGCCATAGGCAACTGTCACTGCACCTACATAGCTGCAAAGGAGGTAGTGCTGGGGGCTGTCAATGAGGGGCAGCATCACCCTGTAAATGTGACACTCCGCCCTTGAACTGGTGTATCTGGCTTCGGAACCCCTTAGAGAGCCAGCAACACAACATGTCCTGGTCCTGCTCCCAGGGGGGACATGCTCCATCCTCAGTGGTGGTACAACCAGAAGGTGGTGCAAAGCCAACAGAGGTTGATGTTTATGGCTGGGCACCAGATGTGCTAGTGCCCGGTGCCATGGTCAGCTGAAGTGGGACAGGAGGTTCTGCTAGGACCTCCCAACCCATTCAGCCTATGGTGTTGCGTTTTAAACCCATATATGTCTTAGTGATAGACAGCAGCATACAGGAATACCTACGACAGTATGCATAGATATCACCAGTAACCCAACACAACAGATGGTATACATTTGCAGAGGGAGCACAACACATGCATATATACTGCATGCCAACTGTACAATGTGTAGTAGACGTGTGACCGCAGCTATGAACAGTTGCCCATTATTGGTTTGTCATTGGGAACAGAAAAAGGCAAGCCAGCAACAAGTGGACCGCTGATAAATAAGTAGTTTAATAATAAACTACTAAAGCAACATGAAAACTTACAAACAAACCGGTTTCGGCCCGGATTTTAACCTGGCCTTCTTCAGTGTTTTACAGACAAGCCAATCATGAAGTATTTTTATATAATCATGAAAAAATTATGATTGGTTGACAAGAAATACTATACTCATGAATATTCAACAGAGATGTATTCTCCAGATTTTTTATAAACATTCATTAAGCCCAGGGCTAAAGAGTGCACCAAGTTTGGTAATCCATTTCTTTTCTTTCACATCAAGTTTTTTATGCCAGCCACATTTGTTAGTTCTATCGCCAATAAGTTTGTCAATAATTGTAAAATGAAATTGTGCCCTATTATGTACAACTGTATGTTTATATAAGGCATTAGATGTTTTTTTATATCTAATGTCACTCAAATGTTCCGACACACGTAAACTAAGTGGTCGAGAAGTTTGCCCAACATAAAATGAGTGACAAGTACAACACGCTATATATATGGCCCAATCAGTATTACAGTTGGCAAAAAATTGAATGTCAAAAACTCTGTTACTATTCCTACTAGTGAATTCTTTTGTTTTCACCATATGTTTGCAGTTGACACAATGACCACAAGGAAAACAACCAATGAGTTTATCCCCCAAAATAGTTGTTTGATATACCTGGGGTAAAGTAGATTCGAAATGATGTTTATAATGATTGAAATGTCCCGCTAAATTCTTTCCTTTGCGAAAGGAAAATGAACATTTATTAGGAATGAGTGTTTGGATTCTGGCATCCGCTTCCAATATATTCCAATTATCCTTGATAATGTTCATGAAATTATTAGTGTTTCTGCCAAATGTGGTTGTAAAACGCAATATGTTTTTCGTAATAGGTTTCTTTTTATATGTCAAAAGATTTGATCTGTGTAAACCCGAAGCATAATTTCGAGCCATTGTAACATACCCTGAGTTATAACCCCTATCAATAAATCTATTATGTAAATCTTGAGCATGTTGAGCAAAACTAATATTGTCAGAACAGTTACGTCTGATCCTGATAAATTGTGATTTTGGGATGTTTTTGGCAATATGTTTTGGATGAAAGCTGGAGGCATGGAGTATGGTGTTATATTGGGGAAACTTCCTGTAGATTTCAGTTTTTAAAGTGTTTTCCATATTCCTAGTTACCAAAACATCCAAAAATGTTATGGATTTTTGATCATAAGTAATAGTGAACTGTATTCCCCATTTATTATCATTCAAGTATTCCATGAATTCCTGAAGATATGAAACATCTGATCTCCACACCATCCAGCAATCATCCAAATATCTCCGCCAAATATCAATTTCAGGTAGAAACAAATTATGAGTATCATCATAAATCATAATTTGTTCTATATAAGCCATGAACAGATCAGCATATATAGGGGCAAAAGACGCCCCCATTGCTGTACCTCTGATCTGTAAAAAACATTCCTGATTGTAGAAAAAAACATTTTTAGTCAGCACATGCTCAGTCAGATTTAACAAAAAGGTATTAAATCCTGGTTGATACATATTAAATTTATAAAGCCAAAATTCAATAGCATCCAGTCCGGCCCAATGTGGAATATTAGTATATAATGAGCTCACATCCAATGTACAGAGCCACCAGTCCGTATCCAACTGCATATCATTAACAATACCCAAAAATTGAGTAGTGTCCTGTATTCGAGATCTAACAAATGACAACAGAGGCTTCAAATGCATAGTCAGAAATTCAGAAAGTGGCTCAGTAAGTGAGCCCATACCTGACACAATGGGCCTACCTGGTGGATGTAAAAGATCCTTATGTATTTTTGGCAAAAAATAGATATACTGTCTAATAGGGTCAGAGATTGTTAAATGATTTAATGTTTTTTTGGTTATAATCCCATTATCAAAAACAGAATGTAAAAAACCATCAATTTCCTTTTTAAATACAGGGGTGGGATCCAGTGGCATTTTGGTGTAATATCGAGCATCATCCAATTGTTTATGTGCTTCGATATCATAATAGCTCCAATCCAACACAACCACTGCTCCCCCTTTGTCTGCATTGATAATGACCAAATCTTTATTGCGTACTAGTTCTTCCAAACAGGACATCTCACCATCAGTCATATTATTGGACATAGGTAAACAATGATTAAATTGAAAATGTAACTCATTAAGTACACTACGTAAAAATAAGTTGACCGTTGGATGCATAGGGGGTGTGAATGATGAAGCATGATATTTAAAGGTATCCATTTGTAACTGTTCAACATCCCCTTTGTCCTGAAAAAATAATTTGAGATTAATAAGTCTGCAAAATGAAAATAAATCTTGTGCAAAATTATCCTCAGAAACAAAAAAACCCGGAATGAAAGATAATCCTTTATTTAGTAAAGATATTTGTTCAGCTGTAAGTACAGTGTTAGAAATATTACATACATTATTTACTTGTTCGTCAGTACTTCCATCAAATTTTGTAGACTTGTAACTTTTCTTGTGTTTCCTACCACCCCTCCGTCCTCGATGTTCCCTAAAGGGGGTGTATAGTTTTTTCGTTTGGGAGTTGGGGAATCCATGGTGGACTGTGTTTCTGTATCTGTCCCTGATGAGGTATCATAGTCAGTAGATTCAATATTATTACCACGTCCTTTGAGTATAGAACACGGACGTTTCCTTTTGGAATTAGATGAATTTTTATTTTTGTTTTTGTTGTACCCATCTTGGAATCTAACGTGTCTAATATTTTTAAAAGGTTGCCCCTTCTCATAATCAGAAAGATCACGAGATAATTTTTTAAGTTTTCTTTCTTTTAGAACAGTGTCAAAATTTAATAATTCAGTACTAAGTTTTGATAATAAAGCAGGAAAGAAAGTATCATTTTGATAATGATTACAGTCCTCAATAGACTTTAACACTTGAGTAGTTTCTTTATCAATAATCCTAATATAGTAATCAGATAAAGAACCGACAAACTTCATTGAGCACTCTTGCTGAATGGAAGACCATTCTGTAGTTAAACTTTCATCAGGGTCAGCCACCAAAGGCTGAATTTTGACCCTCAGACCCCTAGGGCAAATGCCCTTAGCCAAATAAGCTTTGAGTAGTTTGTGGTGCCAAACACAAGATCTAAGTGTTTTCATATTTTTGTTAAGTTCAGCAAAATGCTTTTCACATTTTTGTTCCGGCTTCATGGGAATAGTATTCCCAGAGCCCACAGAATCATCACCAATGCCAAAGGGTGCAAGATCATCCTTGTCCGATGATAAATCCAAAAATATTTTATTCAAATCCATGATGGATTTATATTCAATAATGCTGAATCAATTACTGAATGCTAAATCAAAATAATAATATTATTAAATACAACCACGTCCTGTGCGTAATTCTGATAATGATCAAACAATAATGGCAATGTACTGTCGGTGCCAAAGTTATACACCCTATAGCCACGTCATACACAGGACAATAATGGTATGATAGCTCCAGCAATAGTAGACAGAATTAAAGTCAAGTGTTAGGCACCCAAATTCTCAAATTAATACAAATAGAAATTATTTTGATGGTCCAAAAGGAAAAAATAAAACCCTACATGCAAACCATGTATTGTTCAATGAAGTCCAAGTGTTAATGAAATCCTATATTCTAACTGTTATGTATATTCCAAGAGCGTACATAAGAATCATCCACTAATAATAACAGTATTTTTGGTTGTCATTGGGAACCCCACACAGTGTCTGTCATACCACTGTCTCATGTGACACATGTCCAGTCAAGGTTGCCTTGGCAGTAATACATCCCTATCATCATGTACTGTCTGCAAACCTCACACCATGCTTCTGCTGTGCACAGATGTGTGTTCAGTGTGTATCACAGGAAACAAATGATTGCACACACTGACCAGTTCACAGATGGCCCTACAGATGGGGGTCACTCATGAATAGAGTACTGTCATGTCTGTATTATAACATGCAGAATAGCCATTACCACACACATGTTAAACAGGCAGTAGTGTCAATGCAGCATAGCTATACTTACATGCTGTAGTCATGTGTGGCACATCACCCTCCTGTCTTTAGGCTACTTCCCACTGTGGAAAATGATTGAGGTACATCCAGATATCATCTGTGATACCATGTCAGAACACCACATCCAGGTACCACTCACAGTGACTGTCATGGCCAGATAACAACATGCTTCCCTAGATAGTGTACTGAGTTTATCATGCGGATGGCTATGGGAACACAATCACAGCTGTACCACATAAAATCAGCTAGAGGAGGACTCCAATAGGTGCAGAGGCCATCACCTGACCATGTCCATCACTTGCAATACACATGCTGCTGCTGTGCAGGTGTACTCCTTCACATCCACCAGAGAGTGTATGGGTGGCACAGGCAAGGTACACCAGGGAAGGGCTTGGAGACTTAACCATAAGCATCATCTGCCACACGCCGAAGAGTACAGGGGTCAAACCCCTAACTACTCGTTACTATTACATGTGCATGACGTTACTACATGTGCCACAAAGGCGACATGTTGCTGTGCTGTAAGAACATATGTGTGTAGGTGAGTGACATCTGCAACAGATATAGTAGACATACATTAGGTGTGGCACACATGGCTGTCCACATGAACGGATCCCATTGCCACCACAACCACACTCTCTAATGGACATGCATTGTCACCATTGCCAGGGCCACCAATACACAAAGTAACTACTTAGTTTTCCACACTGCAGTAATGCACAAGACCACATGCACCACAGGGGATATCTGGAGGTTCTATGGGCTAGGGCATGTGAAAGTGCTTGACATCTGTTAGTATGCCAATGAGGGTTATACTGGGAGTGACTGAGGTTGGGAGCATCACAACCAACATGCAGACACAGGGTGCCAGTACTGGCATGCAGGTATGCATTGCTTCATGGGTGTGTAGTGGTTGGCTGTGCAAGGCTGGGTGAGGGGTAATCCTTGGCATCGCGTCACCCAGCAATGGTGTGCAGTGCAGGGGTGTAGTGTCTGCAAAGTCCCAGAGAGATGGGTACTGCATTATCTGGCCTGACATCCTGGTTACCAATGTGTATGGCCATAGCTTTGCATGTCTGTGTTTGATAGTCCTTCACATGGACGTTGCCTGGGATGTGCATGTCCCACAATACTGTACAGTGACATGTACAGGTGTGCCTGGTTTGGCAGACACATGTTGTGTACACAGCCTGTTATACTCCGATATGCCAAAGCTGGCCTGGTATGGCGAAACCTGCTTATAGTGAGCAGGTCAGCCCTGCACCTGCATGGATAGAATAATACAGGTATTCCGTGGTGTCAGTGGCATGGGTCCATACAGGACACATGTACGACATTGTCTGGCCTTTGTGGATCACATTTGATGTCACCACATATGTTGCAAGCATTCAGTGTGGAACACAGTGAAGGCACAATGTCCGTATATATGTGCCTATTGTACCGCTGTACAGGGTGCCATGTCCTTTGCAGGCTACTGCATTCACACCATGCCTACTATCTGTCATGAATGTGCATCGTACTAGCAACATAGCGGGATATCCTAGGCAAGTTTGTTTGTGCATGGCACATGGGTGCGGGACATATACCGGGTACTAGAAGGGCTGCATACTTTGTTCACCATGCCTTTTGCCAGATGTATGGGTATGGCTTGCCAACACAGTCCTGTGGCTGACTGACAGCTGTACTCCTCGTGAGGTGGCCAATGTGTCATAAGACAGATACCATATAGGAAAACTACAAAACCCGGTCCCAAACATGTCCAATAGTAAGACAATCACTGCCACCTCTACACAGGCTCTGACAGACAAACACACACTTGTCCTGTCCTGTATACAAACCCCTACCGTATCACACTGCAGCAATACGTGTTTAGGGCATGCGCTAAGGTGAAAACTACAAAGCACTGTACTTGTCTCATGCAGGCAGACACACACACACACACACACACACACACACACACACACACACACACACACACACACACACACACACACACACACACACACACACACACACACACACACACACACACACACACACACACGTACTTGACATGTCTGGGATTAGAACACCGACCTAACTACTTTACTACACTACAGCATTACGCATGGAGTGTGAGCAGTCTAAAAGCATTACTCAGTCCTGAGGCAGATGGGGACACACACGGCAAGTGTGGGATTAGAGCACCAACTTAATTACGTTATTACACTACAGCATTCTGCAGTTACCGAACACGCTACTGAGATTACTAGGACACAGCCCTCCCAGAGGTGTATTTAGGTGGGTGACATCATCAGCCTTGCCAAAGGTGGGTATAAGAAATGTATGGAGTGTGAGCAGTCTAAAAGCATTACTCAGTCCTCAGCAGACGGACACACACACACACGGCAAGTGTGGGATTAGAGCACCGACTTAATTACGTTATTACACTACAGCATTCTGCAGTTACAGAATGCGCTACCGAGATTACTGGGACACAGCACTCCCAGAGGTGTATTTGTAGGTCGGTGACATCATCAGCCTTGCAAAAGGTGGGTATAAGAAATGTATGGAGTGTGAGCAGTCTAAAAGCATTATTCAGTCCTCAGTCAGACACACACACCCAGCAAGTGTGAGCTTAGGACACCAATCTAACTACTTTATTACACTACAGCTTTACGCAGTTACAGAACGTGCTACCGAGATTACTGGGACACAACACTCCCAGAGATGTATTTTTAGGTAGGTGACATCATCAGCCTTGCCAAAGGTGGGTATAAGAAATGTATGGAGTGTGAACAGTCTAAAAGCATTATTCAGTCCTCAGGCAGATGGGGACACAAACATGGCAAATGTGGGATTAGAACACTGACTTAACTACTTTATTATACTACAGCATTACGCAGTTACAGAACGCACTACCAAGATTACTGGGACACAGCACTCAGAGAGGTGTATTTGTAAGTGGGTGACATCATCAGCCTTGCAAAAGGTGGGTATAAGAAATGTATGGAGTGTGAGCAGTCTAAAAGCATTACTCAGTCCTCGGGCAAACTGGGACACACACGCACACGGCAAGTGTGGGATTAGACCACCAACCTAACGATTTTATTATACTACAGCATTACGCAGTTACAGAACATGCTACCAAAATTACTGGGACACAGCACTCCCAGAGGTGTATTTGTAGATGGGTGATATCATCAGCCTTGCCAAAGGTGGGTATAAGAAATGTTTGGAGTGTGAGCAGTCTAAAAGCATTACTCAGTCCTCAGGCAAACGGACACACACACACACACACACACACACACACACACACACACACACACACAGCAAGTGTGGGATTAGAACACTGACCTAACTACTTTGATACACTACAGCATTACACAGTTACAGAACGCGCTACCGAAATTACTGGGACACAGCACTCCTAGAGGTGTATTTGTAGGTGGGTGTCATCATCAGCACTGCCATAGGTGGGTATACGAATTGTATGGAGTGTGAGCAGTCTAAAAGCAATTTACAGTGCTCTAGCAAACGGGGACAGACATACAAACACACACATACCAGTGGTGGGAACAGAACACCTACCTATTTACAGATTACTATTACAATATTACATACTTACGAGTCGCGCCACACAGACTACACATTTCAAGGTTGTTATTATGACCTTCTAGGAATGCGGACATCAACAGGGATGCTGGCAGTTAAGATGTACAAACCTGTGAACCTGTGTGTTTAAAGTAGGAATCCATCCTGACCTAGAGTATGCCCATCTGTAGAATGCATGACTACTACCACCATACAGGGTTAGAATGGCCATGCCCATACACACAGGCACATAACCGACACAAGGTGTCACTGGGCATGCTCACACAGTAGCACAGGGCTGACTGGAATGCACTCTGCTTCTAAACATGGAAGGCCACAGTAGCCATGCTGTTACAGGTAGACATAAAGAACACATTGTAATGGGCTCTGGTGTTAGTAGTTGTTACTGTTAGCAGGAATGCTGCTCTACATATATTTGACACCAGTCTTTTAAACAACATTCTGGGATGACATGGCTGGCAGTAGACAGGCCTTTGACACATATCACATGCATCCATGATTCAAGGGAGTGGGGATAATACCCAAGTCGCATCCGCACATACAGTGCCATTCCAAGGCAAATGTCCTAAACACAGGATAACTACCTGACACCTACAGGACAACTGCATTGTTTTCTTATGCTAACCAGTGCTAGATGTGTAGTGTCCATAATAACAGCTGGTCACTGTAGATCCAACAATGGGGAGTACTGACATCTGTGCAGTGAGGAACACCTGTCTGATGGCTCTGTAGTGCACAATAGCACTACCATCATATACCACAGAACCTAGCACTACCACCATATACCTCAGAACCAGACATGTGGGCCATAACACAGGTACGGACTGCTCCAGGTGGTGGTGTCCAAACATGCATAAAGGCCACTCACATGTACTGACCGGTACCCCCACGAAAGGCATCACAGATGAGTCATGTGCAGGACACAGTGTCACATGCTGCATTCTGGGATGTATACCTCAGACACCACCATGCCCTCGGACCACCAACACGCATCCATACATGTTGTAGGACATATAAGAGTATACCACCATGTGACCCTTGACCAGTGGACTGTACCATACTCTACATCAACTGTAGAGAGTACCCATGTGCTGACACAGTTGCATCATGTGCTATGCAATGCAATGATACCACTGTCTGTAACCAGGTCAGCTGTACACATACCAGGGGCCCTCGGTACTTTCCACCATTAGCAGATGACTGTTGCTGTACACCAGTACACACCCTCATGTATGGATATGACATACATGTACCTGCCCGGGGTATGTACATGCCACACACATACACACACACACACACACACACACACACACACACACACACACACAACATACATGTAAATAGCATAGCTATTGTTGTCCTTTGTGCAAACAGGTGGCTACAGCCATTACACACATGCACATGGAATGTAGGTCCATGGCTGCTGGCTGCTGAATGCTAACAGTACATAAGGTGTAATATCAATGTTGACAGAGGTAGCATTCCCTCTGTACCGGACACCCATTACACCCATCATATCATACAACAGTCCATCATATAACAGTCCACGTGTCATGTATGTCATTACACATGTCCACCAATTGCAATGCCTACAAACATGCCCAAATGACAGGATTGTAGGACCTACATACCTGTACATGTAGTGTTGTGCTTTCAGATAAAATGCGTGTGCAGTTGCTGATGTATGCAGATGACGTGTATCCTAGTACATCATGCAGTTGCAATGCAGCCTCAACATTACCAACTGTATATGGTGATATGCTGAATGTACGGAAAGATGTACCTCAGGTATGGACAAATGTGTGGAAATAACTAAGTGGTGGGGCATCTTTGCAGATGGATGTTTGCTGTGGACAGCTCACAGGCATGTCACAAGTGGTCCTACAATAACCTATGTAACTGGTAAGCAATGGTTTTGTTAATTGAAGGACATAACACACAACTTAGACAGTGGTCAGGGTGACAGTGAAGGTAAATCACTTGACACCTGTTAACAGTTAAGATGTCCTGTGTGCATATAGCAGCACTGTTGCCACAGGAAGCATCAGTACAGTTTGTAACGCATGCAATACTGCTCTACATCATTCATACATATCATGAGATAGGCAGGCCTGTGATTCCCAGTACTGGCAAGTGTGGTTGCGTGTGTGTCCATATAGGTCACGTATGGTGGGGAATACATCTCAATTGTTACTCTCCTGTAGACTAGTGTACACATCTGAACAGACTGCAATGTAGAAAGCAGGACATAGGCAGGGGCATGTATCTCACACATGTGAGGTATCTGCATGTGTGTGACATAGGTGTATTCAATACTGAATGCCACAGTGTGTGTATGTGTTACCATACTGAACTGATAAGACCCCTCCCCCCATCCAGGCATTCTACTATCCATGTTGATGTCCCCGTTCTTTGGCCATACTGACTACCTGTACATGTGTATTCTCTGTGGTGCTTCATGTAGGTGCACAGTACTGTAATGATGATTTGCACATAGGCAGGGGTCCTCACCTCACTAGTACCAACTGTGTGCGAGTGTGTGTTACTGTGTTGGTGAATCCGTAAGTGTGTGGGTGTGTTACTGTGTCACTGAATACACGTGTGTCAATACCTGAGTGTGTGGGTGCAGTTGTGTGTTGGCATCCTGTCATGGGAACATGTATTACTGATTCCCAATGAGGCATCATACTTCCCACTGGCCTCTACCCTTGTAATCAGCTAGACCACTCTCTTACCTCACCACTCTGTGTAACTGTACCTGTGATGTCACCCTTTATGGATGTCACGTCTGTAGCCACAGTAGCTTAATACACAGCTATTATGCTCTTGGATCAGTAGACGTGTTTGGAATATAGGACATTCTCACTGGTATGTGGCAGCTGCACGGTGCATGCTGGTATATTCATACATACCTGAGAGTAGTCCACATTGACATATGGGACACTAACTGCAAACACTGACATCCACCGGCACGTGCAATTAGACCTGAAGGAGGACAGCAGAACATCATGACCAACATGCAGTTACTGTTGTTACACAAGACACATACTGTTAACAGTACGAAATGCATTGTACACCTGTAGTACATGGTATGTCTGCTGCTTGTCAACAGTACTCAACAATTGTAAACTGCACTTATCTTCCTAGTCTGCTCACCCTGTGCATCAGACCATATGAGCATGTCCCTGCACCAATGGTGTGGATGTCAGGGATGCGGCACAAGCATCATCATATGCACAGGGTGATAATGTTTGCCAGAGGCCAAGGCTGCACCATTGGATGACATCATGTGTGTGGGTTACGGCCTTTTGATCTAAATGGGCGTGTGTGGATGTTATGCATGTGTATGTTGCTGTGCCCTACATATGTTTCCAGTGTGTGCGTGTATGTATGCACATAGTTTTGCCATGTGTCTGGCCTACACAAGGGTATTATTGACAGCTGCAGACTGTACAGGCAAGGTTTTACAGTTCACAGTGTCCGGCCACGGACTTGTGACCTGTGCCTGCCAGGGGATACACGGGCACTACCAGGCAGAGGTGCAGATGGGGTACTGTCTGATGTCACTTGTCCACTGGAACCATGTCCCTGTTGGGACCGTCCCAGGCCATGTGCATGTGGCCTGCTGTGTCATGGTGTGGACAGCACAGCAGCAGATACACTGCTGCTGCTACCGCCACTATGGGCGTGGACATGTGAGGTAGCTCATACATGTAGACCTGAAACAGGTGATGTAGCAGGCATACGTCCACATGCCCAATGTCTCACTCCTACCAGATGTTCCAACACAGACAGCTCATGCTCGCGGATTGTCATGCCATGGTCAAGGAATCCAACCATGTCACCCAACCATCCATTCAAAGCTTCAGCAATCTGCTGTTGAGTATTTACCATTGCCTGGATGCTGTTGTTTAAAGAACGGACAGCAGCCCTCTGAAGCCTCTGATCTTCTCTGTTGTGCCATTCAGCACATGCCTGTGCCTCCATTACAGCCTGAAACATGCATCTGGTGTCTTGCAGGAGCATGTTGGCCAGAGGTCCTCCTATGAGCAGCACTGGCCACGTGCCTGTGTGGGGCACCACCAGTCAGTTGGCTGACACCATGGTGTGCAGGTACACCTTCCAAAGCCCCCTCACTTTCATGTTTCAAGCTACCACGCCCCAACTGTCCTTCCTCTATGGCCACTGGTCATGGGGTATGTGCAGGCATGGGATGTGTGTGCAGGGATGAGGGGGGTATAGCTGGAATGGCAAACAATGGCACAGTTTCAGCCCCTGACAACTCTGCCTGTGTCTCAATCATATGTTCATCATCACTGCTAGAGTCTGTGGAGACACTAACATCAAATGTATCACAGGAGTACAACGCACCTACATCACCTGTAAGGGCAGACAAGAACTGTACATTACATTCTATACAATAGACACACACACACGCATATAATATGACAGAAGGCATGCAACATGCATGTGATATGGCAGATGGCATGCAGCGCAGGCAATAATAGTGGTAGCTATCATACATCCCAGGGTTGCACACAACAGCATGCATGTGTCATAGCAGATGGCATGCAAATTACACAATCATAGTAGTAGTTAGCATACATCCCTGTGTTACACCATGTAGACCAGCACAGGTTAACAGTACACCTGCCTGATGTGTGGCATATGACCTTGACAGTCACATGTAGTATGACATGTGATCTGCTGATGTGTGCAATGACATGCATACATGTTTAACACAATGGTGTCCTGTCAAATATACAGTGGGGTAATGGTGTCCCAATGCAGTGTTGTATGTCCGCCCTACAGATATACTGCACATTTAGCTGATGTGCATGGCCATTGCAGGGAATCATGAGGCATCTCTGTTGCTATACAGTGTGAGTTACAGACACAGGTCATAGCCATGACTGTGTTCAGATACAATACATATATACTGTGGAATGTGACCCACGTCACTGAGGTGTATACACACTAAACCATGATGTGGAAGTTGTGACACAGGTCACTGAAGGGTATACGGAAGACACCCCTGCACATCTGCAACCATATTGCTGCTGCCTGGCAAATATGGCCAGACATGGCGAACACTTCAGTACACCATGTCCCACATGACATCTGTGTACCACACACACACACAAGGAGCAAGTATGACACTGATGTCTGACACCAGCAAGGGGAATGTACTGTATCTGTGGGCTGATGTGGATACTGTACAGGTGACTACTCTCATGTTGTGACACCCTCAAGATGTTCAACACATCTTATGTGGTGGATTGATGTTACACCTACACAAGATGTGCACAGGCCTGTAGGATGTCTAGTGTTCCACATCTAAAATATAACCATTACACAGAGGCCATAGTTGGACCATGTGTAGCCATTGTATGACAGAGTGTACACACAAGCACATCACGTCTACTGTGTGTGTTGCTCTATGTCTCTGGCCATCCTCCATGGCCATGTGTGTACATGTGTTGTCCAAATTATTGTGACAGGCATCTATTTCACATGTCTGTGTTGTCCCATATGTCATACACCCATAGATGTCATATGCTCCACTGATGACAGGGTTATGCAGACAAAGGGTGGTATGTGGGACATGTTTTCAGGATAGGTAGGCAGTGTTGCAGCCAGGCCACTAGATGTCATGGACATGTCAAGATAGCACATCACATTGTGTGACATTCATAGCAGGGCTATGATCCACACCAGTGAATCCTGTGGGCTGGCCATACTCCAGCCCACTGTGTAGTACTGTTTGTATTCCCCACATGTGTAGTTCTGATCTGTAGTACATGTCCCTACAGTAAACAGCACCTCCACCACTGTATGCACAGCTGTCCACACATCTGGCAATGACAGTTTGTGAGGATTCATGTCAGTGAGATGATTCACATAGTTTGCAAGTGTTGCACATGGGTTGGCATTGTGATGCATTGCAGGTCCGACCTGTATATTGTGACAGGACCATACATTATGTGTACATGTTGTAAATGGTCACATGGCAGATAGATCTGTGCATTACAATTCCTGATAAATAATAACAGTCTCACCTGCAATGGGCTGCTGTTGCAGCAGAATGCCATTGGTACCTAAATAGGAGTAACACAGCAGTATGAGCATTATCCATGCCTGTATGATGGCTACAGGGTACAATGTGCATGCTAACACACACACCAGTACATTAGACTATACTATGGTGTATGCACATGTGTGCATATACAGAGTAGCATACTATAGTATGTGGCATGTGTGTATACATGCCTTGCATATGATGTTACATTACATATTGTACAGTGACACATGCAACTATATGGAATATAGTTGTTATAAGTGCAGTACTGACTTACCAGGCAACTCCAGGCTCAGTGGTTGAGAGACACCCACCACCACAATATCGGCTAAGGCTTGTGGATGTGGTTCTGCAGGTGGCCCAGGTTGGCCAGTAGCTCCTCGGTACATGTGAGTGGGGGCTGGATTGGTGGTCCACCACCTGTTGCACCTTGTTCCCTGACAATTGCATCCACACGCTGTTTTGCCCATCTAATGAGGTCTGTACAGTGTCTGCGCACCTGCTGGTATCTGCAGTTGTGGCCACCCACATCATTAACCCTCCTGCAAAGTTCCATCCACAGGGCATCCCGCTTCTGTGCATCCTGTGGCACATGGCTGAACAAGATATCATGATTGTCAAGATGGTATGGGATGAGGGCCTCATCCTCCAAGCGGGTAAAAGGAGGTAGCCTTGCATGTGGCATACCTGGAAGGCATAATTATGGAGACAGGTCACAGTAACTCACAGAGACATGCAGAGCTACAGCTGAACTTACATGTGTATCGCATTTATTACATTTAAATAGTTGTATTTGCAAACCTACATGCCACTGATGTGTTTGTGTCACACACATTTGACACTCAATTGTGAATGGATATTATCACCATATATATGTGTATGTGTCACCTAATAACATTGCTCATACTCCATGTGGATGCTGTCTTGATGTGGGTATGTCTGTTTGCCTGTATTGGTGTTCCTGCCTATCGGCACATGGCTGGTTGTGTCCACATTAATGCAGTTGACCTTGATGTTGTGTATATGTCACATATAAAGACTTACACTGTCTTAACAGACATGACCTGTAACCCTGCAGACTTGCTAACATAAGGTTTTACATGTTTGTGTTCTGCCATGTACATCTATACTGCACTGTACAGCAATTCAACATCCTGTCCTGTATCACCTGTGTTGCACATGTGATATACATGGGACACTGGCTAGCCAGATGGTATTTGCAGTATAGCATGTACAATCAAAGTCAACTAGTGGGCTATATGCCATAGGCCATGTATGAATCTAGGATGAAAGGTTACCTGGCAGTAGCCGACAGGTGGGTCTCTGGGGCCAGGTAGAGCAGTGCCACATTACTGATCCACAGGGTTAATGATACATTTACCATGTCTGAGAGGGGAGCGATGTGCAGCTTTGACAGACAGGAATGCATAGTATGGCAGGACAATGTAAAGTGTATGGGACAAGGTTCTGTCCAGCATGTGGAAGGTGGATGTCCATGAAGTATGTGTTTGAGATCAGGATGTGTATGTGTAGCATGTCCAACATCACTGGGTTGGACATGGATTTATTCAGGGTATGCATCATGCTACATAGTGGAGATGGGGAATGGGAAGGCTGGTGTAGGCCATCTGCACATGGCCAATACCCCTTAAAGGGAATATGTGATCTGATATGGGTCACTTGAGTGTTGTGTATGGCTGGACAATGATCTCTAAATTCATGGATGGCACCCTGTCATTATTAGGGTTGCCACATATGACTACCTGACAGGTGTGGTGATGTAGCTATCACAGGAAAGACAACTTCCCAGCTGCATCCCATACACACGTGTCCATTATGTTGACCACTGCCTAGGTGGTAGTTCATGGGTACAGGGTTATTAACATATGGGTGACAATGCAATATGTAGCTGTCAGATTGTGGCCATATGTCACACACACCTCACCCACAAAGCCCCTTCTGTATGTTGTCCACAACACTCCTGAGTCGGCTATTGCTCCTAGGTCATAGTCATTTGCATACTGCAATAGGCAGATGCCTTCTGTTTGTCTGTGAGGTATGGACTACAATGAGGGGGAATACAATTCATTAACCCTGACTTACTGTAGCTGCCACTGGTGTCATGAGCATGTATTATTCAGACACCTTCTGTAGTGCTGGTTCTGCCAACAGTCCCGTTGCAAAACACTCTTGTGCCACAGGAATGTACATCTAGTATACTGTGTGTAGGTGGTACACAGTATGGGTGATGATGTCCTATGACCTGGGACATTATGATATGCAGTGTGAAATCAACCTTACTGTCATCTACATTTCTACTGCTGACATCAATTATTTGATCAAGGTTCATGGCCTTCCAGACAAGACTCAGCAGGGTAGTAGTGCAGTACTAACCATTATCAGTGGTGCCTCCCCCTTTGTGGGTTGTGATACCTGTTGGTGTGCACCATTCAGTGTGTACACAGCCTGACATGGAGCTATGTTTTACATGATGTGTACGTGGAGAGCATCTTGTTTTGCCATATGTGTATGATACAACCTGTGATGTGGACAGGTCCCATGCAGCCTGAGTGCAGCTTGTACCTGCATAGTTGTGGGTACAGGGGCCCTGTGGTGTACATGGATATATGATTGTGTACCTGTTGGGGGGGCAGTGTGTTTATGTTATCCAAGACCCTATCTGGATTGCTTATTCATGCTCAGCACTTGTTCAGAACTTGTTATCACTATGTAAGCTACTAATTACTATAGCACTCAATCTTCCTCATTACCTAGAGGTAAACAGATTGTGTACATACGTTTCTCAGTTGCTTACAGTAAAATAGCTCTTGTACTCACTTTCCTCACTTATCTAGGGGAAAGTAGTTCTATGCTCAGGCATGTCCAAGAGTCAACTGCCAGTGTTCTCTTCTGTCTATCTGATGAATCTGGACATCTTGAGGCAATGTACACATCTCATGTACACAGACAAGCCTCTCCGCCTACCACCCAACACTACAACCTGTGAGAGATGCACTTATCTAGCCAAACTGGAGTTTAAGCTCTCTCCAACCAAGCCTGACCCTGACAGTCATGTGGAGAAGGTAAACATTCGCATCACATCACACTCATCACATAGTCTCACAGAATCTACCCCACCATTAACTGAGAAAACTACTCATGTACCAACTCATTAGCTCAACGCTTTCTGGAATTTATAAATACCAATGCCCTGGATCAACATATCCACACACCCACCAGGGGCAACAATATCCTAGACCTAGGCATTACCAACATGAGTGACCAGTGCTCCACAACTGAAGTCAACTCCTCGTTGGTCTGATCCGACCATGAGCTGAGCAATGTTGATTTACACAAACACACCCAATTACACCAGCATCATCCATTGCACAACAGTATAAGGTGTGAAAGCCCCCCCACAAACACTTGCGTATTCCCAGACACTCTGCACCATTGGTGTATACAGACAGGGAACATTTAATATGTACATGTTAGGGGCCACCATAGCTTTGATTCACCAGCATGTGTTGGAGACTGATGGTGGTGTGGAGGATGATGCTGACAACCATTTCAGGCACCAGAGGAGGAGAAGAGTGTTCAGACCCAGGGTAACCTACTAGGGGCTACATTATCTGGAGAAAGTAGAGCGTTACAGGGTGGATAGGGACATCATGCAGCAACTTGTTGAGCTGTGCCGTCCATGCCTCAGAGCCAGAAGTAACAGAGGGGAACCCATCCCAGTGGACACGAAGGTATGTGTAAGCTTGAGAATACTAACCACAGGTACCTTCCAAAGGTCAACTTCGGATATCATGGGGATCTCACACGCATCAGCATCCAGGGTACTCCACCAGTTCCTGGATGCCATGTTACCACATGCCAATGAGCACATATACTTCCCCCGAACGCAGGAGGAGTTGGCCAGCAATATGCATCTCCTCCACCATGTGGCAGACTACCCAGAGGTACTGGGTGCAATAGACTGCATGCACATACACATCAAGTCACCACATGGTGATCAGGCTAGACGCTACATAAATCACAAGGGATACCTCTCCATCAACTGCCAGGTCATGTGCAATGCCCAGGGCATTATCATGGATGTGTGTGCTGGTAGCCCTGGAAGCTATCACGACTCCCACATCTGGCATGCCTCACAGCTGTATCAGGTATTTGCCAGGGGGGACATCCCATATGGCCACCTGGTGGGGGATGCTGGCTATGCACTGAAACCGTGGATGATGACACCCATCAGAAATGCACACAGCCATGCAAGAACGCCATAATGAGGCACACGCAGAAACCAGAATCATCATAGAGTGTGTGTTTGGGATGCTGAAATCATGGTTCCGTTGCTTGGACATATCTGGTGGAGCCTTGCAGTACTCTCCAGGCACGTGTGCCCACATCTTTATAGTATGTGCCATGCTACACAATATGATCCTGTGGAAACAGCTGCAGCAGAGACAAAATGGTGAAGGCCCTCACACCCCACCACCATTGCCAAGGGACCCAGAGGCACAGAGGGACTCAGACCACGAACACCCTGTACTAGCCCTGCCCATGCCTTGGCAAAGAGGTAACGTATAGCACACACACTGACAGTGTAGCACTCATGGACTGACACCCTTCTCCACCTGCACACACAGCAAACATGGATGGCACACACACATGACCACCTGTAAATTGTCATGTATAGGTGGTCTACTATGTGCATCCTACATAGGCAGCCCTCAACTATTGTACACACAACCGCCATTGCCACAAGGTAAGTCAATACCTGAACAGTAAATGAAGCTATCAGCATGTGTCCATACTGTATGTAGAGGTTCGTAGATACATAGGTAGGTGCATGCCCAACTGCTGAGGCCACTCATAAGCATAGGCAAAAAGTGTCTGCTGTTGCCACCCCATCGACTAACTAACTGTCCCTCTGTGGAGCAGAGCCAATTGTGGGATCCCTGGGGTGAATCTACTGTTCCCCACCCACTCTGCAAGGATACCCTGGAGTGTTAGTGAGGGGTTTTGTATAATGTAATCAGAGATGTAGTTTCAAATAATGGGGAGTATCCCTGACAGGAATCTTCTCAGATGTTTACATGTTACATAGTATACCTTAAACACAGCTTGCATATATAGGTAGTTTTCCACAGAATAATAAACATGTGGAACACACAACCACTGAAATGTGCCTTAATCACCCTTGCACTACCAGTGCCTACTCTGAGAGGTAAAATAACACTGCCAGGATTAGAACACGCTACCATGTACACAATCTTCACAATAACATACCACTAAGCTACCTCAGATGTACCAATAGCAGTTGTGTATACTGACAGGATAAAACACAAAAGGTAGGAATTTGTGGAAATAGGACAAACCGGCATATACCCAATGAAAGGTGTATGCTTTATATATATATATATATATATATATATATATATATATATATATATATATATATAAAATATATATACATCACCATATATATATAGAGAGAGAGAGGGAGAGAGAGAGAGTTATATGTCGATATATGGGGATTTACATATATATGTAGATATATAGATAGGTTAACAACATCTACATAACCATGGAGGTACATATAAATGGAATACCTACCACATACCGACTGCTTTACATTCTGACGCACATAATCCTGAGGCTTAAGGTCCGAAAGAACACAGTACCGAAACACCAGATGCGCGAGGTTTAAAATCACAATGTTAACGGACAGTTAGTCAGTGGTTTAGGTAGGTTACTGTGTGTAAGTGTGTGTTCTGAGTGTGGTGTGTGTTCTTGGGGACTGTAATGTGTGGGTGCGGGTTAGCTTTGTGCATCTGTTTGCATGATCTAGGAGGTAGAATATTAAAGTAGGGGGGTGTGGTGGGCACAGACACCTACATGGGGGGTGTAGGGGGGCTTGACCACCTGCTCATACATAGTGTTGGATGGTTTGTTTGGATATGGTGGGTAGCAGTGTGTTTGTGTGTGCGTGTGTGTGTTCCATGTTCATGTTACTTTCGCGAGTTACTGTCGCTGTCGGTAATGTGGGGTATGGGAGTCTGGGCCCGGTACTGTGTGCTTGGAACTGTGTGGTTTCGGGATTCCGTAGGTATACAGCGGTTGAAGTGTTCATATATGTGTATAACATGGACCATAGCAATCACACATTCCGCCACGACCAACCTTTATGAACAAAGGATATGGAGAGTATATGCCTATACACTATTACAAACATGTGCTATGGACATGAGCCAATGATAGTGTTACCACCTGTCCCACTTTGCGAGGGACAGTCCCTCTTTTAGCGGTTGTGTCCTGACCAAATATATTAAACGTGGCAAATGTCCTGGGATTGTAGGACATAATTATGTCCCATACGTAATGTAATAGTTGCATACAATAGTTATTTCTGTATCTAAAATACCTACATGTTACAAGAAACAGGATAAGCAACTAAACTGCTACAAGAATAAGCTTATATTTAGGCAAGAAAGGAAAGTTCTATCCCTTGTACTGACCGTGGGTTTGTGTCGGCCTGTAAATTCTGATGTGTGTCCCGAAAAGATCCCACTATGGCCATATGGCAACCCTAGCCAAAGGGGGTCAGTCACCAACATAACTACAATGACTGCAAATACCTATGACAGAAATACACAGCTTTCATGTAGCAATACTTTATTACATTCTGATGTATTTCCGAAAGTATTCAAGGACTAACATCACCTGCATGCTATACAGGAATCACATAACAGTGCCTTAATGAATCAACCTGCAATTACCATAGTAATAGTCCACTAAAGAATAGGTGTTCAAATAGGGAAGGAACCCCCACGCACATATCGATTATGTATAAAAGCAGTTCCTATACACCTGCATCTGCTATGCATACCCACCAACATCACACCCAAACAAATTACAATACAAACTGTAATAACATCACAAATCATTCACTCACTGTACGACATCTGCAGAAGCCTTAACATACCTTGTCAGATACACACTAACATGACCCTATGTGAAATAGTTGCTGTTATACAATGGAACAGCTGCTGATGTTACAGGGTTTGTTTGCACTAATCCCGTTTCAGAGGGTTGTGTATACACCGGGATGTGTTACCAATTACTGAATAACAGCACAGTATGCTACACATGTACACCAAATTAAGGATGTCTGGTGAGCACACTGTAAACCACTTAACAGTTCATGCATAGCAATACAGCCTTGAGCTGCCCAAACATCCTTGCCAGACTTAAACATCTGCAGAAGTATCAGGTACAAACAAACCCTGCATAAGTAGCAATGTTCTGAAATATAGCAGCTGTACTCACATGTAGAACAAAATCGTCTAGCCATTACACACAATCCACGGGACTCATGAAGCTAATATATCTCTGTCTGTCTCCATATAGCTGTTAAAATACATCACAAACACCAAATCCAGGCCATCTTCCTCAAAAGTAAGGCAAACAGACAATGCCCAAAAGGAGTACTCAGTTATACACCACTGTTGCCATGGTATCGGCTAATGGAATAGCTGTACAGCTGATGTGCATCTAATTAACTACTTTGGAACACCAATTGGTGGTCAGGATATCACGTTACCGATATTTAACTAGAAAAGGATGGTTTATTACACATTCAAACCATCCGTATATACCAGCAGAACGTTACAAAGAAGATTGAAACACCAAACTGAAAAGGATTGACTCAGCAGTTAACGACACCTCGGGTTACTAATAAGGTATGTAGAACAGTCAGTATGTCTGTGCATTTAGTACCTGTTCTGTAGTATTTAAAGTGCACACAATCCATATAGTGGAAACAATCATCTTATAGTGATGCATTGTTGAGCATAGTAACGCTTGTAGTATTTGTGTGTACTGCTGTAGGTCACAAGGCAAACACTGCATACACCACAAGGGATGCTATAAAACGGCTTTGAACACAAATATTCCTCACCAGCCGCTGTCAGTGGCAGGGCTGGTCCAAAAAGTATGTGCTATAACAGGGCATTGTATATGTTGATATATTGTTACAGTAGCCATATGTATGGGTGTATTACTGAGAATAACATGTCGAAGTTTGGCCCACTGTGCAATTATGATTTGCATTGTGTGATATTGTACAAATAACTGTGTAATGTACAGTATTGTAGGTAGATATGTATACAATTTACATAGCATTACTGTTATGTTAGGCAAAAATTAGTTATGTCTATTGGCATTTACAATACACAATAACAGGATACATATGACTTTTAGTCACCCGACAGTTTATTGGTATGATAGCAAAGTAAAATGGAAGAGCTAGTTAACTATCCATGCAGATAAGACATGTAATAAGTGCAAAGGTAGGTACTAGGCTGTCTTACCAAGGATATTTATAAGCCTAGCTAGAGTGTGTTGGCTTTCACCACCCCCATAGGTTAGTTCCCTGTGCCTCTGAATGGCAGAGCCATTAGTTCCCTGTGCCTCTGTCCAGCAGAGCTACTTTACGGTACATGTCTGTCTCCCATCCACACGTCAAGGTTTCCCTTGAAGAGTGCTGGTGAGGGGCCCTGCCTGATGTACATTGGAATCATGTTCCAAAGCATGGGGATTGTCCGGGTCAGGAATCTATCCATCCAGCACGTCCTAGTTATTGTTGTGGTTAGGTGTATATCCCTAGAGCATGTGGCTCTCAGGGGCCTCTGTTTAGGTGGAGCATATCCAGCAATACTGGGTTGGACATGGTCCTTGTATGTCAAGCAGAGATCACCTGTGAGTATGCGGTATGCAACCGAGTACAGCTGGAGTTTCTTAGGTTGGGCTGCATAGGTTATCTGTTTGAGGTCAGTAATCCTCTTGGTGTGGTACTGTTGTGGTCTTCCAAGCTGTTGCAGTTGTCTTGTAAGGTATATCCCAAATGGGGTGTTGTATCCATTAATGGGTCTAATAAGTCATGAGTAGAGAGGCACAATGGCCTCCTTTGATCTGGATGTGAACCCATTAGAGATTGGAGGCCATGTAGAAGGATATTCTAACCACCTTATCATTATGGGTATCGAAGGAGAGATTGCTATCTACTGGGGATCCCAGATCCCAGATCCCGTATTACCTTTGCTGTATGTAGGGGACTAGCACCTATGTGGTTGTCCGCGGGTAATTAGTTATATTCAAAAGGGATGACTATGCACTTTTTGACATTCAGCTTGAGGCCATGATATTGACACCAGGTATCCATCTCAGTGCGACCCTTCCAGAGGGGGTCTGTAACAGCTGGGGAAACAATTATGTCCCCTAGTTTGCAGTCGTCTGCAAACCTTTTCAGCCAAAGCCTTCCTGTGCTTGCCTGTACATCAGAGAATAATATACCAAACATGAGGGGTCCTAGGACTGATTCCTGGGGGACGCCACTTATAACTTGTATACAGTCAGACCTAGGGTATGCAAACTCCCACTGTGTGGGTTCTGTCCGTGAGCCACTTTGCAAACCATCACATGACGTAGGGGTTAATGTTCAGTCGGATGGGTATGTTGATAATACCAGAATGAGGAATGGTGTTGAAAGCCTTTGAGAGATCTAGGTAGGCTGTGTGGCCCTCCTTACCCTCATCTAATGTCTTGGTAACTGTCTCTAAGAAGTCCACCAGGTTTAGGAGGCATGGTCTGCCCTTAACAAAGCCAAACTGGGAGGGGTCAAAGGTTTGGAGGTAACCAATGTCTCTGTGACTGAGATCCATGATGTGCTCCATAGCCTTGCAGACCAGGCTAGTCAGGCCTATAGGGAAATAAGTCCCGTGGTCTGTTGTGGCGCCACCTTTGTGGAGTGGGATAACTGTTGCTGTGCACCATTCAGGGGGCACTAAGCCCGATGTGAGGCTATTATTGAACATGGTGCATAGGTGGGGAGCCAGTATGTTCTGAAGTTCATGTAAAATGCAGTCTGGGATGTTGTCCGGTCCCATGGATGCTGTGATATTGGCTTTAGAGTGTGCAGCTTTGAGAGGGAGGGGGAAAAGGTAGCACTGAACCTATCTGCCAGGATGTTGGCAATATCAGTTGATTCTGTAATGTTTGTGCCTTTGTGCTGTAGCTCAGAGCAGATCTGGGTTTTGACATCGAGATATGTGACATAGCTATAGAATGCTTTGTGGTTGTCATTGGAATTAGTGGTGGTTTTGCTTTCATAGCTAGCTTTGGATGATCTTATAAGGGATCTCACCTTCTTTCTCCTGTAGTAAAGTTTGTTTATGGCAAGGGACCACCAGATTGGTTTCCTTAAGTAGGAGTATAGCATCTTGGTTCTGTTTGGGATAGCACAATCCATGCACTCATTTAAGTGCTTATAAAGTGCATTTGTGTAAAATCCAGCAGTTGTAACAGTATTGTCCATCTGCATGGGTGTCATGACGTTCACCACATCTGTCTTAAGAAGCTTGAAGTTGGCTTTGTAGACATATTATACTGTGGTTCCCTTAATGGGGGGATGTGGATATCAATGGTGTTCAGCTCTTGGTCAGATCGGACCAATGAGGAGTTGACTTCAGGTGTGGAGCACCAGTCACTCATGTTGGTAATGCCTAGGTCTAGGATATTGTTGCCCCTGGTGGGTGTGTGGATATGTTGATCCAGGGCATTGGTGTTTATGAATTCTAGAAAGCATTGAGCTAATGAGTTGGTACAAGAGTAGTTTTCTCAGTTAATGGTGGGGTAGATTCAGTGAGACTATGTTAGGGGTGTGGTGTGGTGTGAATGTTTACCTTCTCCACATGACTGTCAGGGTCAGGCTTGGTTGGAGAGAGCTTTACCTCCAGTTTGGCTAGATAAGTGCATCTCTCACAGGTTGTAGTGTTGGGTGGTAGGAGGAGAGGCTTGTCTGTGTACATGAGATGTGTACATTGCCTCAAGATGTCCAGATTCATCAGATAGACAGGAGAGAACACTGGCAGTTGACTCTTGGACATGCCTGAATATATAACTACTTTCCCCTAGATAAGTGAGGAAAGTGAGTACAAGAGCTATTTTACTCTAAGCAAGTGAGAAAAGTATGTACAAAACCTGTTTACCTCTAGGTAATGAGGAAAATTGAGTGCTATAGTAATTAATAGCTTACGTGGTGCTTACAAGTTCTGAACAAGTGCTGAGCATGAATAAGCAATTCAGATAGGGTCTTGGACAACATAAACACACTGCCCCGCCAAACAGGTACACAATCATATATCCATGTACACCACAGGGCCCCTGTACCCACAACTATGCAGGTACAAGTTGCACTCAGGCTGCATGGGACCTGTCCACATCGCAGGTTGTATAATACACATATGGCAAAACAAGATGCTCTCCACATACACATCATGTAAAGCATAGCCCCATGTCAGGCTGTGTACACACTGAATGGTTCACACCAACAGGTATCACAACCCACAAAGGGGGAGACACCACTAATAATGGGAAGTACTGCACTACTACCCTGCTGAGTCTGGTCTGGAAGGCCATCAACCTTGATCAAATAATTGATGTCAGCAGTACAGATGTAGATGACAGTAAGGTTGATTTCACACTGCATATCATAACTTTGCCAGGTCATAGGACATCATCACCCATACTGTGTACCACCTACACTCGGTATACTAGATGTACATTCCTATTTCACAGGAGTGTTTTGCAACAGGACTGCAGGCAGAACCAACACTACAGAAGGTGTCTGAATAATACATGCTCATCACACCAGTGGCAGCTACAGTAAGTCAGGGTTAATGAATTGTATTCCCCCTCATTGTGGTCCATACCTCACAGACAAACAGAAGGCATCTGCCTATTGAAGTATGCGAATGACTATGACCTAGGAGCAATAGCCGACTCAGGAGTGTTGTGGACAACATACAGAATGGGCTTTGTGGGTGAGGTGTGTGTGACATATGGCCACAATCTGACAGCTACATATTGTATTGTCACCCCTATGTTAATAACCCTGTACCCATGAACTACCACCAAGGCAGCGGTCAATATAATAGACACTTGTGTGTAAGGGATGCAGCTGGGCAGTTGTCTTTCCTGTGATAGCTACGTCACCACACCTGTCAGGTAGTCATATGTGGCAACCCTAATAATGACAGGATGCCATCCATGAATATAGAAATCATTGTCTAGCCATACACAACACTCAAGTGACCCATATCAGATCACATATTTCCTTTAAAGGGTATTGGCCATGTGCAGATGGCCGACACCAGCCTTCCAATTCCCCATCTCCACTATGTAGCATGATGCATACCCTGAATAAATCCATGTCCAACCCAGTGATGTTGGACATGCTACACATACACATCCTGATATCAAACACATACTTCATGGACATCCACCTTCCACATGCTGGACAGATCCTTGTCCCATACACTTTACATTGTCCTGCCATACTATGCATTCCTGTCTGTCAAAGCTGCACATCGCTCCCCTCTCAGACATGGTAAATGTATCATTAACCCTGTGGATCAGTAATGTGGCACTGCTCCACCTGGTCCCAGAGACCCACCTGTCGGCTACTGCCAGGTAACCTTTCATCCTAGATTCATACATGGCCCATGTCATATAGCCTACTAGTTGACTTTGACTCTACATGCTATAGTTGACATCTATCCCTGCAAATACCATCTGGCTAGCCAGTGTCCCATGTGTATCACATGAACACAGGTGATACATGGCAGGATGTTGAATTGCTGTACAGTGCCATGTAGATGTATATGGCAGAACACATACATGTAAAACCTTATGTGAGCAAGTCTGCAGGGTCACAGGTCATGTCTGTTAAGGCAGTGTAAGTCTTTATATGTGACATATACACAGCATCAAGGTCGACTGCATTAATGTGGACACATCCAGCCATGTGATGATTGGTAGGAACACCAGTACAGGCAAACAAACATGCCCACATCAAGACAGCATCTACATGGAATATGAGCAATGTAATCAGGTGACACACACAAATATATGGTGATAATATCCATTCACCATTGAGTGTCACATGTGTGTGACACAAACATGCCAGTGTCATGTTGTTTGCAAATACAACTATTTAAACATAATAAATGTGATACACATGTATGTTCAGCTGTAGCTCTGTATGTCTCTGCGAGTTACTATGACCTGTCTCCATCATTATGTCTTCCAGGTATGGTGCGTGCAAGGCTACCCCCTTTTACCCGCTTGGAGGATGAGGCCCTCATCCCATACCTACTTGACAATCATGATATCCTGTTCAGCCATGTTAAACAGGATGCACAGCAGTGGGATGCCCTGTGGATGGAACTTCGCAGGAGGGTTAATGATGTGGGTGCACAGACACTGTACAGACCTCATTAGATGGGCAAAACAGTTTGTGAATGCAATCGCCAGGGAACAAGGTGCAACAGGTGGTGGACCACAAAACTAGCCCCCACTCATACGTACCAAGGAGCTACTGGCCAACCTGGGGACACCTGCAGAACCACATCCACAAGCCTTAGCCGATATTGTGGAGATGGATGTCTCTCAACCACTGAGCCTGGAGTTGCCTGGTAAGTCAGTACTGCACCTATAACAACTATATTCCATATAGTTGCATGTGTCACTGTACAATATGTAATGTAACATCATATGCAAGGCATGTATACATACATGCCGCATACTATAGTATGCTACTCTGTGTATGCACACATGTGCATACACCATAGTATAGTCTAATGTACTGGTGTATGTGTTAACATGCACATTGCACCCTGTAGCCATCATACAGGTGTGGATAATGCTCATACTGCTGTGTTACTCCTATTTAGGTACCTCTGGTGTTCCGCCGTGACAGCAGTCCATTGCAGGTGAGACTGTTATTATTTATCGGGAATCGTAATGCACAGATCTATCTGCCATGTGGCCATTTACAACATGTGCACATAATGTATAGTCCTGTCACAATATCCAGGTCAGACCTGCAATGCATCACAATGCCTACCCATGTGCAACACTTGCAAACTATGTGAATCATCTCACTGACATGAATCCTCACAAACTGTCCTTCTCAGATGTGTGTACAGCTGTGCATACAATGGTGGAGGTGCTGTTCACTGTAGGGATATGTACTACAGATCAGAGCTACACATGTGGGGAATACAAACAGTACTACACAGTGGGCTGGAGTATGGCCAGCCCACAGGATTCACTGGTGTGGATTATAGCCCTGCTATGAATGTCACACAATGTGATGTGTTATCTTGACATGTTCATGACATCTAGTGGCCTGGCTGCAACACTGCCTACCTAATCTGAAAACATATCCCACATACCACCCTTTGTCTGCATAACCCTGTCAGTGGAGCATATGACATCTATGGGTGTATGCCATATGGGACAACACTGACATGTGAAATAGATGCCTGTCACAATAACTTGGCCAACACATGTACACAACTGGCCATGGAGGATGGCCAGAGACATGGAGCAACACACACAGTAGACGTGATGTGCTTGTGTACACCCTGTCATACAATGGCTACACATGGTCCAACTATGGCCTTTGTGTAATGGTTATATTGTAGATGTGGAACACTAGACATCCTGCAGGCCTGTGCACATCTTGTGTAGGTGTAACATCAATCCACCACATAAGATGTGTTGAACATCTTGAGGGTGTCACAACATGACAGCAGTCACCTGTACAGTATCCACATCAGCCCACAGATACAGTACATTCCACTTGCTGGTGTCAGACATCAATGTCATACTTGCTCCTCGTGTGTGTGTGTGTGTGTGTGTGTGTGTGTGTGTGTGTGTGTGTGTGTGTGTGTGTGTGTGTGGTACACAGATGTCATGCAGGACATGGTGTACCGATGTGTCTGGCCATAGTTGCCAGGCAGCAGCAATATGGTTGCAGATGTGCAGGGGTGTCATCCGTATACCCTTCAGTGACCTGTGTCACAACTTCAACATCATGGTTTAGTGTGTATACACCTCAGTGATGTGAGTCACATTCCACAGTATATATGTATTGTATCTGAACAAAGTCATGGCTATGAACTGTTTCTGTAACTCACACTGTATAGCAATAGAGACACCTCATGATTCCCTGCAATGGCCATGCACATCAGCTAAATGTGCAGTATATCTGTAGGGTGGACAGACAACACTGCATTGGGGCACCATTACCCCACTGTATATTTGACAGGACACCATTGTGTTAAGCATGTATGCATGTCATTGCACACATCAGCAGATCACATGTCATACTACATGTGATTGTCAAGGTCATATGCCAAAGGGTGACATCACAGGTACAGTTACATGGAGTGGTGAGGTAAGAGAGTGGTCTAGCTGATTACAAGGGTGGAGGCCAGTGGGAAGTGTGATGTCTCATTGGGAATCAGTAATACATGTTCCCATGACAACATGCCAACACACAACTGCACCTACACACTCAGGTATTGACACACATGTATTCAGTGACACACTAACACACCCACACACTCACGGATTCACTGACACAGTAACACACACTCGCGCACAGCTGATACTGGTGAGGTGAAGACCCCTGCCTATGTGCAAATCCTTATTACAGTACTGTGCACCTACATGACGCACCACAGAAAATACACATGTACAGGTAGTCAGTATGGCCTTAGATTGGGGACATCAACATGGATAGTAAAATGCATCTCCTGGATGGGGGGAGGGGTCTTATCAGTTCAGAATGGTAACATACATCCTCACTCCAGGGACCAGACAGCCCTACATACACACACACACATACACACACTGTGGCATTCAGTATTGAATACACCTATGTCACGCACATACAGATATCTCACATGTGTGAGATACACGCCACTGCCTATTTCCTGCTTTCTACATTGTAGTCTGTACAGATGTGTACACTAGTCTACAGGAGAGTGAGTAACAATTGGGATGTATTCCCCTCCATACGTGACATATATGGACACATACGCAACCACACATGCCAGTACTGTGAATCACAGACCTGCCAAGCTCATGATATGTATGACAGATGTACAGCAGTATTGCACGTGTTACAAACTGTATATCACACCTTATGTACTGTTAGCATTCAGCAGCCATGGACCTACATTCCATGTGCATGTGTGCAATGGCTGTAGCCACCTCTTTGCACAAAGAAAAACAGCTATGCTATTTACATGTATAGTGTGTGTGTGTATGTGTGTGTGTGTGTGTGTGTGTGTGTGTGTGTGTGTGTGTGTGTGTGTGTGTGTGTGTATGTGTGTGTATGTGGCATGCACATACCCAGGGCAGGTACATGTATGTCATATCCATGCAGGAGGGTGTGTACTGGTGTACAGCAACAGTCATCTGCTAATGGTGGAAAGTACTGAGGGGCCCCTGGTATGTGTACAGCTGACCTGGTTACAGATAGTGGTATCATTGCATTGCATAACACATGATGCAACTGTGTCAGTACATGGGTACTTTCTACAGTTGAAGTAGAGCTTGGTACAGTCCATTGGTCAAGGGTCACATGGTGGTGTACTCTTATATGTCCTACAACATGTATGGATGCGTGTTGGTGGTCCAAGGGCATGGGGGTGTCTTAGGCTTACATCCCAGAATGCAGCATGTGACACTGTGTCCTGCACAAGACTCATCTATGATACCTTTTGTGGGGGTACCGGTCAGTACATGTGAGTGGCCTTTATGTATGTGGGGACACCACCACCTGGAGTGGTCCGTACCTGTGTTATGGCCACATGTCTGGTTCTGAGGTATATGGTGGTAGTGCTAGGTTCTGAGGTATATGGTAGTAGTGCTATTGTGCACTACAGAGCCATCAGCTAGGTGTTCCTCACTGCACAGATGTCAGTACTCCCCATTGTTGGATCTACAGTGACCAGCTGTGATTATGGACGCTATATATCTACCACTGGTTAGCATAAGAAAACAATGCGGTTGTCCTGTAGGTGTCAGGGAGTTATCCTGTGTTTAGGACATTTGCCTTGGAATGGCACTGTATGGGCAGATGCGACTTGGGTATTAACCCCACTCCCTTGAATCATGGATGCATGTGCATGTGATATGTGTCAAAGGCCTATCTACTGTCCGCCATGTCATCCCAGAATGACAGCAGATGTTGTGTAAAAGACCAGTGTCAAATATATGTAGAGCAGCGTTCCTGCTAACAATGACAACTACTAACACCAGAGCCCATTACAATGTGTTCTTTACATCTACCTGTAATAGCATGGCAACTGTGGCCTTCTGTGTTTAGAATCAGAGTGCATCCCAGTCAGCCCTGTGCTACTAAGTGTATGAGCATGCCCAGTATAACCTTGCGTAGATGTACACATAGTGCATTCCGAACAGCCCTGTGCTACTAAGTGTGTGAGCATGCCCAGTGACACCTTGTGTCGGTTATGTGCCTCTCTGTATGGTATGGCCATTGTAACCCTGTATAGTGGTAGTAGTCGTCCATTCCACAGATGGGCATACTCCAAGTCAGGATGAATTCCTACTTTAAACATACAGGTTCACAGGTATGTACAGCTTAACTGCCAGCATCCCTGTTGATGTCCGCATTCCTAGAAGGTCATAATGACAGCCTTGAAATGTGTAGTCTGTGTGGCGTGACCCATAAGTATATAGTATTGTAATAGTGATCTGTAAATAGGCAGATGTTCTGTTCCCACCACTGGCGTGTGTGTGTATGTCTGTCCCCATTTGCCAGAGGACTGTAAATTGTTTTTCGACTGCTCACACTCCATACAATTCATATACCCACCTTTGGCAGGGCTGATGATGACACCCATCTACAAATACATCTCTGGGAGTGCTATGTTCCAATGTTCTCGGTAGCGCATTCTGTAACTGCATAATGCTATAGTGTAATAAAGTAGTTAGGTCAGTGTTCTAATCCCAGACTTGCTGTGTGTGTGTGTGTGTCCATTTGCCTGAGGACTGAGTAAAGCTTTTAGACTGCTCACACTCCATACATTTCTTATACCCACCTTTGGCAAGGCTGATGATGTCACCCATCTACAAATACACCTCTGAGACTGCTGTGTCTCAGTAATCTCGGTAGCGCGTTCTGTAACTGCATAATGCTGTAGTGTAAAAAAGTAGTTAGGTCGGTGTTCTAATCCCATACTTACCATGTGTGTGTGTCTCCATCTGCCTGAGGACTGAGTCATGCTTTTAGACTGCTCACACTCCATACATTTCTTATACCCACCTCTGGCAAGGCTGATGATGTCACCCATCTACAAATATACCTCTGGGAATGCTGTGTCCCAGTAATCTCGGTAGTGTGTTCTGTGACTGTGTAATGCTGTAGTGTAATAAAGTAGTTAGGTTGGTGTTCTAATATCACATTAGCCTTGTGTGCATGTGTCCCCATTTGCCTGAGGACTGAGTAATGCTTTTAGACTGCTCACACTCCTTACATTTCTTATACCCACCTTTGGCAAGGCTGATGATGTCACCCACCTACAAATACACCTCTAGGAGTGCTGTGTCCCAGTAATCTCGGTAGTGTGTTCTGTAACTGTATAATGCTGTAGTGTAATAAAGTACTTAGGTCGGTATTCTAATTCCACACTTGCCTTGTGTGTGTGTGTGTGTGTGTGTGTGTGTGTGTGTGTGTGTGTGTGTGTGTGTGTGTGTGTGTGTGTGTGTCCATTTGCCTGAGGACTGAGTAATGCTTTTAGACTGCTCACACTCCTTAGATTTCTTATACCCACCTTTGGCAATGCTGATGATGTCACCCACCTACAAATACACCTCTGGGAGTGCTGTGTCCCAGTAATCTCTGTAGTGTGTTCTGTAACTGCATAATGCTCTAGTGTAAAAAAAGTAGTTAGGTCGGTGTTATAGTCCCACACTTGCCGTGTGTGTCCCCGTCTGCCTGAGGACTGAGTAATGCTTTTAGACTGCTCACACTCCTTACATTTCTTATACCCACCTTTGGCAAAGCTGATGATGTCACCCACCTACAAATACACCTCTGGAAGTGCTGTGTCCCAGTAATCTCTGTAGCGCATTCTGTAACTGCATAATGCTGTATTGTAATAAAATACTTAGGTCAGTGTTCTAGTCCCACACTTGCCATGTATGTCCCTGTCTGTCTGAGGACTGAGTAATTCTTTTAGACTGCTCATACTCCATACATCTCTTATACCCACCTTTTGTAAGGCTGATGATGTCATCCACCTACAAATACACCTCTGAGAGTGCTGTGTCTCAGTAATCTCGGTAGCGCATCCTGTAACTGTGTAAAGCTGTAGTGTAGTAAAGTAGTTAGGTCAGTGCTCTAATCCCAGACATGCCAAGTGTGTGTCTGTGTGAGACAAGTACAGTGCTTTGTAGTATTCGCTGTAGTGAGTGCCCTAAATACATATTGCTGCAGTGTGATACGGTAAGGGTTTTTATACAGGACATGACAAATGTGTATTTGTCTGTCAGAGCCTGTGTAGAAGTGGCCGTGATTGTCTTACCATTGGACATGTTTGGGAGTGGATTTTGTAGTTTTCCTATATGGTATCTGTCTTATGACACATTGGCCACCTCACAAGGAGTACAGCTGTCAGTCAGCCATGGGACTGTGTTGGCAAGCCATACCCATACATCTGGCAAAACGCCTGGTGAACAAAGTATGCAGCCCTACTAGTACCCGGTATGTGTCCCGCACCCATGTGCCATGCACAAACAAACATGCTTAGGATATCCCACTATGTTGCTAGTACCATGCACATTGATGACAGATAGTAGGCATGGTGTGAATGCAGTGGCCTGCAGAGGGCATGGCACCCTGTACTGCAGTACAATAGGCACATATATGCAGGCATTGTGCCTTCACTATGTGCCACACTGAATGCCTGCAACATATGTGGTGCTATCAAATGTGATCTACAAAGGCCAGACAATGCTGTACACATGTGCCCTGTATGGACCCATGCCACTGACACCACGGAATAAGTGTATAATACTATCCATGCAAGTGCAGGGCCGACCTGCTCACTATAAGAAGGTTTCGCCACACCAGGCCAGTATTGGTATATCGAGGTATAACAGTCTGTGTACACAACATGTGTCTGCCAAACCAGGTACACCTGTACATGTCACTGTACAGTATTGTGGGACATGCACATCCCAGGCAATGTCCATGTGAAGGACTATCAAACACAGACATAGCATGCATTGCAAAGCTATGGCCATACACATTGGTAACCAGGATGTCAGGCCAGATAATGCAGTACCCATCTGTGTGGGACACTGCAGACACTACACCCCTGCACTGCACACCATTGTCGGGTGAAGCGATGCCAAGGATTACCCCTCACCCAGCCTTGCACAGCCAACCACTACACACCCATGAAGCAATTCATACCCACATGCCAGTACTGGCACCCTGTGTCTGCATGTGGGTTGTGATGCTCCCAACCACAGTCACTCCCAGTATAACCCTCATTGGTATACAAACAGATGTCAAGCACTTTCACATGCCCTAGCCCATAGAACCTCCAGATATCCCCTGTGGTACATGTGGTCCTGTGCATTACTGCAGTGTGACAAACTAAGTAGTTATGTTGTGTATTTCTGGCCCTGGCAAATGTGTCAATGCGTGTCTATTAGAGAGTGTGGTTGTGTTGACAATGGCATCCATTCATGTGGACAGCCATGTGTGCCACACCTAATGTATGTCTACTATATCTGTTGCAGATGTCACTCACCTACACACATATATGTTCTTACAGCACAGCAACATGTCGCCTTTGTGGCACATGTAGTAATGTCATGCACATGTAATAATAATGGGTAGTCAGGAGTTTGACCCCTGTACTGTTTGGCATGTGGCAGATGATGTTCATGGTTAAGTCTCCAAGCCCTTCCCTGGTGTACCTTGCCTGTCCCACCCACACACTCTCTGGTGGATGTGAAGGAGTACATCTGCACAGTAGCAGCATGTATATTGTAAGTGATGGACATGGTCAGGTGATGGCCTCTGCACCTATTGCAGTCCTCGTCTAGCTGATTGCATGTGGCACAGCTGTGATGGTGTTCCCATAGCCATCCGCATGATAAACACAGTACCATATCTAGGTAAGCATGTTGTTATCTGGCCATGACAGTCACTGTGAGTGGTACCTGGATGTGGTGTTCTGACACGGCATCACAGATGATATCTGGATGTACCTCAATTATTTTCCGCAGTGAGAAATAGCGTAAAGACAGGAGGGTGATGTGCCACACATGACTACAGCATGTAAGTGTAGCTATGCTGCATTGAGACTACTGCCTGTTTAACATGTGTGTGGTAATGGCTATTCTGCATGTTATAATACAGACATGTCAGTACTCTGTTCATGAGGGACCCCCATCTGTAGGGCCATCTGTGAACTGGTCAGTGTGTGCAACCATTTGTTTCCTGTGATACACACTGAACACACATCTGTGCACAGCAGAAGCATGGTGTGAGGATTGCAGACAATACATGATGATAGGGATGTGTTACTGCCATCGCATCCCTGACTGGACATGTGTCACATGAGACAGTGGTATGACAGACACTGTGTGGGGTTCCCAGTGACAAGCCAATAATGGGCAACTGTTCATAGCTGTGGTCACACATCTACTACACATTGTACAGATGGCATGCAGTATATATGCATGTGTTGTGCTCCCTCTGCAAATGTATACCATATGTTGTGTTGGGTTGCTGGTTATATCTATGCATACTGTCATAGGTAATCCTGTATGCTGTTGTCTATCACTAAGCCATATGTGGGTTTAAAACACAACACCATAGGATGAATGGGTTGGGAGGTACCGGCAGAACCTCCTGTCCCACTTCAGCTGACCATGGCACTGGGCACTAGCACATCTGGGGCCCAGCCATAGACATCAACCTCTGTTGGCTCTGCACCACATTCTGGTGGTACCACCACTGAGGATGGAGCATGTCCCCCCTGGGAGCAGGACCAGGCAGGTACATGTCAGCTGTTGTGCGGTCCTGGACGTGTTGCGTTGGTGGCTCCCTAAGGGGTTCCGAAGCCAGATACGCCAGCTCAAGGGCAGAGTGCCACATTTACAGGGTGATGCTGCCCCTCCTGGACAGCCCCCAGAACTGCCTCCTTTGCAGCCGTGTAGGTGCAGTGGCAGTTGCCCATGGCTGGGGACCTCTGTCCCACTGTTTCCATGGGCTTGTGAATGCCGAACACCCATCCCCATCTGGGGTGTATCCCCCCCACATATGTCATATACCAACCCTGTATGCTGTCTTTTCTGTGATCCTACGTATCCTCCATGGCCATACCTACACTCCTTCCCCAACATCTGACCCTCACCTACGGACACATAAGGCCAATCGGCTCCTAGGACAACATCTGCCCTATACATAGCAGTCCATTGCGCACATGTGCCCACTGGACACATGAAACCCTTGTAATATGCATCCCAACATACTCCTGTTATCCTCACCCCTGTCCCTCAGGCGCACGATCCTGGTATGCACATCATTCCTACATGGTCCAGGTACACGTGATGAGGATGACCCCATTGTACACACAACACTACTGGTCCCTCTATGGTTACCCCATTTACCTTTATCATGATGATGATGTTGCATACAGCACCTTGCAAGAGTACTGTTCACACATAATGATTGGACAGGTACTGTTGTGTTAATGTACATTACATGCACAGAGTGATGTATACGGCCAATGTACAACTATGTGCATGTATGACAGACACAAGTCTGTCTGAGGGACTCTTGAGATCACATAGAGCAACACCACTACATAATACAGGTGTCGCTGGTGTTTCCTGTTTCATTCCTTTGTAATGCTTTGTTGCCACATGGTATGTTCCTGATACATCTCTATATATGTATGTACCTAAATGCTGGGTATAAACACTGACATATACATCTACATGATGGGATACATTTCTATACTGTTGAATGACTGCGCTGTATGATATGTTTGTGGTACTGTCCGTTGTCTGTATATCTGCCATGGCGTATTGGTAATACACATTAGCTGTGTGTGCAGGGTCCTGCTTCTGACACTTGGAAAGGACATTTATTTGGTTGCAGGGCAGAACAAGCCCATTGGATACGGAGGGAGTAAGGTACATTAAAGCAGTTGGGAGTGGGTGTGCATGGGTTTGCGTGATGTTAAGCACTGCTGACCTCTGGTTGCAGCCTCTTACACTCGGTTAGCCACTACATTGCTTTACCAGTGCAATACTCGCATAATGGTAGTCAAACACGCTTACACCCACTCGCTCCCGC
>NC_056739.1:1818386778-1818404278 GCF_019279795.1 Protopterus annectens
TGTAGTAGTTCTGGTCAGGACACAACTGGCCAAAAAGGGACTGTCCCTCGCAAAGTGGGACAGGTGGTAACCCTACTTACATCTGCTTTAAAGCGCCTTAATCACCCTATATCCGACTGCCACTATGCGAATGTGTAAGGTATATATTCCTGATAATGCACATGGGGAGAAGTGCAACATGGTCAGGTGTTTAATCCTAGGTCATAGGTTCTGCAGGACCGGCTGGAGGCTAAGCAGTCCTGTGTAAAGCTACTGTTCATACAACTTGTGTCCAGATGTCTACCGGAGTGGACATCATGTCGTGACACCAAGTCTAATGTTTACAAAAAATTACTTATCCCGTGAGGGATATCAAAAAATTGTGGGGACCGATTACCTCGATTCCTTTGGCTTTACAGAAATAAGGTAGGGTTATACATGCAAGGGATACATAGTTTGCAATCCTGAGACTGCCTAGGGTGAGACTGCCTACTAGATATGAGTAGGGGTCACTATGTGCAGATATGGCTGTGCCTAGCTAGCAGCCCGGGTATGGGTGGTTCTGGTAGAGGAAGGGGGGGTAGTGTGCTGTGGAGGGGATGATGGGTATTCAATTATGTATCCAGGTGTGTTGTTGTTGGATGGCTCAGTTCAGGCCAGACCATTATGTGGGTATGTGCCTGTAACATTTCTGTACATGTGTATCACACATTTTAATGTTCATATGTTTGTGGGATTCTGTTCTACAGTATGGCCTGTCAGGTTGTATTGTGGATGTGAATATTTGTTCTTTGGTTATTTTTCTGATTCACCCACTGCTCCCTCGTACACCTCCAGTTCACCTATTGTGCATCCAACCCAGTCTCCCCTTGGCAAATTATTACATTACCCGTCATGCCCCCCACCCCCATATTCCACAGACACCATCCATCCCTTCTCTGGTTGATGGCCCATGGCACAGTCAACAGAACACATTGCGTACACTACATATCTCTGGTACCAAAACTACCCTAGCATTTCTGATCATCCACATGCTGTACTTCATGCACATAGGTACACGCACATACTTATCTTTCATGACATGGTAGGTAGACCCGGGTAATACCCGTTCATCTTTGGGCCATCCTGAGACAAGGATGACTTGGACCGCAAATGGGCAGATATTGGGTGAATGCTCTAACCATTGGTAGGGTTGCCACCTTTTCATATGACCAGGATGGCCAAAAGTAGTTTGCCAAGGCAAGTGAAATCAGGCACTAGAGTCAGCCGGTAACAAACAGTTTAATAATTAAGCGCTTTTCGTCTGTACGTTGTACAGACTTCTTCAGACAAAAACTCAACATAAAAGTCACTTTAAATAAATAAACGCAATTATTCTAGACCAATCATATGCAGTAATTAATTAATAGAACATGTAAATCCATTTAAAACATTATTCAAACCAACTACTCATTTACATGAAAGTAAACAGAGGTAGCTCATAAAAATACGTGATGACAAACTTTACAAGCTCTTCAGGATGATAATGGTAGCTAAAGTTGCAAGAGAGCTTTAGACTTGGCATTATAAAAGTAAAAAATATAAAAAAACAATGAATGAAAATAAAGTCTTAAATAACACAAAAGTGTAAGTAAGGATGTTGGCAATATCTGTTGGTTCTGTAATTTTCGTGCCATTGTGCTGTAACTCAGAGCAGATCTGGGTGTTGCCATCGAGATTCTTGACATAGCTATAGAATGCTTTGTGGTTGTCCTTAGAATTAGTGGCCATTTTGTTTTCATAGCTAGCTTTGGAGGATCTTATAAGGGATCTCAGCTTCTTACTGAGGCTGACCAGAGAGCTCTTCCACTCATGGGAGTTTACTCTCTTTTGCAACAGTCCAGTGGTGGGGCTTCGCAGCATACTACAGGCTAAAATATATTACATTTTCAATATATACATACACACACGCACACACACGCACACACACGCACACACATGCACACACATGCACACACACGCACACACACGCACACACACACACGCACACAAAAACAGAAACACACACAGACATCACAGGCAGCATTCACATTTAATGGCAATCTAAATGATGACTGAAGTCCACAGTACACTTGAAAAAGACAAATATTTGTCATGTTATAGTACTTAAAAGGTGCAAGTGTCCACTACCTCTAGTAGCTTATAGGGATAAAGCCCTGGTTGTATCACTGACAACAAGGAATTGATTAGTGGCTTGCGAGCTTGATGGAGCTTGCACTAGAGGATGGATATCCTGATCCCGGGGAAGAGAGTCCAAAACGACTGGATATTTCAAATATGTTTTAATCGTCTTTAGCACAAGTTTTTGCTAGTCTCTCGAAAAATATTATACTTCTCCACAGTATCTTTTGAATAATCTGGAACAACATTGACCTCAGAGTCACAGAGTTTAACACTTCTTTCTAGCAGTTGAAAGAATAGCTTGTCTATTATCCTAACAGTTTCAAGATGACATGTCAAGCTCTGTCAGAGACTTTGTGTTTAGGACCAGTGGCTTTATATCCTCTCTCTGTGACTAGGGATTTCCAGTCCTTTAAGACTAAAGGCTTTGCACTTAACCAAATGATTTTGCAAAAATTTGATAATATTTTGCTCTCATTGTTCTATTCTGGCCCTGTCATTCTCATGCTATTTCTTCTAGTTCTGTTCTCCATGTTGTTAGTCTTTCAAACAATGTTTTAGCAAATAAGCATGCTTCCTGAATCCTGGTCAGTTTCCTGAGCAGCGACATTAACTAATGTCTCTAATAAAAAAGGTATAACATTTATCATTGCTGTTTGCATTGTTTGAAGCTTTTTTGCTATAAAGTTGTCAACCAAAACATCTTAACAAGTGCTGTTCTGTGAAGCTTTTAAATTTGTTTATGAGAACTTCGATTTTTATTTATGTTTTAGAGAAATATGAATAGAATGTTTTTTTTTCCTGATAGGAAGATTACATTTTCTGTGAATCTGTTCTTAAAATTGCAATAAATATAATTTGAATAACATAATTAATGGTTTAAGTTGTCATCTTCAAATCTTGAAAACATTAGAAAAGTTCTTTGCAATTTTACAGTAATCTGAAAGCAGGATGAATGAATAATGAGGTTTTGGGGTCTAATAAAAGCAACCAAATTCCAGGCACTTGAAGAAGACAGTCTTGTAGCCAGGAATTCAGGTTTCTTGTACCTCATACAGCCTGGCACTGAGACTCAAACTCAAATATGAGTTCAGGCAAGGTGAGGCAGCCATGCAGAAAGAGTGGAATGCCACACCTTGCCTGAACACATATTTGAGTTTGAGCAAGGTAAATGCGAGTCATAGGGAGAAAATGGAAGGAGATGGGAGTGTAACTTAGGTTTTCAGGCAGTAATTTCTCCAACTTCCAGTATAATACGGTACTTGTAGCCAAACAACAAACAACTCTTTCTACCTTGTATAGGCATTGCTTTCATTTAAGAAACAAACAATCCTTTGAGTCCTACAAAAGAAGGAAGGAGGACAGTGGGAGAGTTGCCATATTGGACAATATGAATGAATGGATCTAGCATTATGGTAAGTACATGACGTTTGTATCCTATTCATTGTCCATCCGATGCAACATGTGTTAGAATCCCCAGCTATGCATTTCCTGGGAGGGCTCATGGCAGGAGAAATTTTAGGATAGTAACACCAAAGAAAGCTTGGAATCTGGAGGAGCAGTCCAGTTTGTAATGACATATGAAGGTATGCATGACTGACTGAGTAGCGGCATCACAAATTATATTTATGGAGGAGGATCTGCAGAAGGCAGTGAAAATGGCAACAGCACTACATGAATGTGCTTTGGAGTTGGCAAGGTCATATTCTGGTTGTCAAAGACACAGGTGATACAATCTAATAGCCATCTAGAAAGGAAGACTTTTGATATTTTCTATCCCCCCATTGGGGGTTAGGGAAATAAGCATCTGCTCATCTTTTCTATAGGAACTGGTTCTGTGCAGATAGAAACACAACTATCTATGGATGTTCAAGATATGAAGAATGTATTCTCCCTTATTTGAATAGTTCAGGAAAAATATGGGTAAATGCAGTTGCTGAGATAGATGGGCTTCTGCAGCTACCTTGGGAATGAAAGAGGGGTTAGCTCTGAGAGAAACCATATCCTTAGGAAAAAGAATATAAGATGGGAAAAAGACAAGGCTTGAAGTTCAGAGAGCCTCCTGGTTGATGTGATAGCTACTAGAAAAACAATTTTCCAGGACAGGAATTGTAACTCAGCTGAGGAAACTGTCTCAAAGGGTGATGTAATTATGGCTTCCAACACTATATTCAGATCTGAAGGAGGTAGAGAATCTTTGATGAGCATCTAAGAAGAAAGATTCCTTTCATAAATGCCTGACAGATCTTGTGAGAAGCCACAGAATGGTCACCAAAACATGAAAACTGGAAATTGCTGCCAGCCAGACATTGATGGTTGAAAAGCTAGATCCATATTGGAAGTCAGACTATAGGAAATGGAGGACATCAGAAAGCTGGGCAAAGAAAGGGTCAGTATGTTGGTGATGTGCCCAAAGGGTGAATCATTTCCATTTACTGCAGTAGATTCTACTCGTGGACTCCTTCTGAAAAGCAATGAGGATTTTAACTACCCCAACCAGGAGACAGGTATTCATGGCCATTCCTCAAACTGGAAAAAACAAGTTTTAGACTCCCCAGAGGGAGGTGACTGACTAGATCTGGAAATGGATCCAGAAGTCAAGGGGGCTTCTGTAAATACAGTCTCAAAAGAGAGAACCAGATTGTTTGAGCCAGAAGGGTGCTATGGAAATGGCTTGAGTTGCACTTCATTGCTTTCTGTAGAAGTTTGGGGATCAGTGGAAGAGATGGGCAGGTGTAAAGTAGCCTCAGAGTCCATTGCTGAGATAGAGCATCACTCCATGGCTATCCCACAGGGAGGATCAAGGCAAAGAACCTGCTGCAGTTGGTGTTCTGGGGAGAGGCAAATCAGTCTCAGCAAGGTGTGCACCAATGATGAAAAATTTAACTGGCTATTTTTGGCTTGTTGGCTTGACAGAACATTTGTGAGGCACAAGGAGAGCCCTGCTGAGCCTGTCCATCAAGCAATTGGAAACTCTGGGGATGTGTATTGCCACAAGAAATTGGTATGAGGCTATCACCCATTGCCAGACCTCAAAGCTTCCAAACAAGGGTTATGACCTGGTTCCTCCTTACTTGTTGATGTACTAAACTGCAGTCATATTGTCTGTAGGTCTTCTTTCCCACAGTCCATCCATATCTTTATTGGATGTCATCATTTACTCTTGCCATCTTCCTGTCTGTCCCAAATCTTCTTCACCAGAATCCCTTCTGCTTTTCTGCACATGTGTCCGAGCCACTGTAATCTGTTCTCTTTGACCTTCTCTGTAATTGGAGCTACTTGGGTTTCTGCTCCGATGTCCTCATTTCTTCATTTGCCCTACAGTGTGCATATTACTGCCGACCTGAGGGACTTCATCTCCATCACATCTAACTTTCTCAACTGCTCTGACTTCACTTTCCTGGTTTCTATATCATACAGTAGTTAAGTGGTTGCATTACTGTTTTGTACACCTTATCTTTCAGCTTCTTTGGCATTCTTCTGTCATACACTACCCCTAATTCTAGCTTTGACCTCCTCTTTCAGAGTTCCTCTTCTCCTCTACCACCCCTCTCAGATTCCTGAAGTTGTTAACATGTTCCTCTGATTTCCCTTCTATCTCAAGTCTCAGCTTCTTCTGATTTCCCCACATTTGCCGACATGACATCTGTCTTGTCTGTACTAAGTTTCATCCCATGTGCCTTCAGTTTTGCATTCCATTCCCTGTCCTTTTCTGAAGTTCTTGTTCACAGTCTGCCTATAAAGCCACTGTCTGTACTTGTGCCATTAGGTTCTTGTTCATAGTCTGCTCTAATTCTATGTTTCCAAGATTTCAAATCATCACAGGACTGTCCAAATCAGCTTTCTTGGGACCTTGTCATATTCTTTCTCCAAGCCTGGGAATGCCCAGTAGGATTCTTTCCTTATCTCTGTCTTCTTTTCCACTATCCGTCTCACTGCAAGCACTGAATCAGTTGTCATGCTTCATGATCTGAATCTAAACTGCTCATCTACCATCTTAATTTCTACTACTCTGCCTATTCGGTTATCAAACCTCTAAACTGCCCACATTTGTGAATATCCCCTTTGTTCTTGTACACTGTTACTTGAATGCTTATTCTCCAGTCATTTGGGATATGCCTTTCTCTTCATATTACTAAGAATGCCCTCTGGAACCATTTCTCCCCTAACCCAAACATCTTGATCAACTGTTGTAACCTCCTATGAGCCCACTGCTTTCCCTGACTTCATTTTCCATAGCACTGTTGTTATGTCTTTTAGGGTGGGCTCTTCTCCATCTGTTATTGTATGCTGTCTCTGAGGCAGTACAGCTTCTGTGAGGTTTTCTTCATTCAGAAGCTGTTGGAAGTATTCCTTCCACCTGCCTTCAATATACTATAGAGTAGTGAGCAGCTGACAGAAACATATTTCCTTTTGAGAAGCTTACTTTATGATTACATTCCTTCTCACCCCAAAGTTTTCCAATTGACCTATATATTTATCCTCCAGGTGAAGCTGCTTTTGCTCTGTTCTCTTAAAAGGCATACTTTTAAATTGTCCACAAGTATCCATTTTCAGTGCATGAAATGCCGGATAATAAATGCTGGATCTACCGCATATGCAGCATCTTTGCTAACTACCTGCCTGAAGACAACATCTTTATCTTGACAGATTCATGGGCAGCTGACAAATATCTTTATGATGACAAAAATTAGCATGTGATCTGCCTCAGGAGTCAGGTCCATCACATGCTACAGTGTATCATGCCTAGAAGGAGGACTGCTGTTTGGCTGACTATAGTCCTGCTTTTGTGTACATTTCCAGGTTAGTTTTTCTTTTACTGGGACTATTAAATGCAGCAGTTGTGCTAACTAGTTTAGTTTGCAGTATTAAAAAGGTTCCTGCATTTGTTTTTCACCAGCTGGAGTAGGCATGTCTGAAAAGTACAGTTAGCAATGCCAGTGGGTAATTTTGCTGCTGGACCAAATATATTCGGTGCACACAGTTAAGGATATAAAAGTATTCCTATTGTGTTTGCCATAGCTGTCAGAGAAGAGTTTTAGGCTGTTATTATTCTCTCTTTTTTCAATGAAGGTCTCAGTATGTTAGCACTCGTATATGTAGCCTGCATAAATCCTGAGTAGAAGCCCTGTTCAGAAGATGGTAATATGACACTTTGGAGCATACAGACAAGTGACATATTCCTTTGCAAGATGCCTGCATAGGTTCAAACTGCTCCAAAGAAGTCAGAGATTACTTCCCTTTGTTGTAACCTGTTATGATTTGGTTACCATTTTTGCAAAAACAAATAATGAGCTTTTATAATCAAAATTGTGTTGAGCAAAATTCCTTAAGAACTCCCTTTAGTACATTAGACATCAATGGACCATATTGTTATAACAAATACAAAATAGTATAAATGAGCACAGAAAACTGCTGACATCATAATATAATACATAAAATTAGATGCAAATATATTCTGCATAAAAATGGTTAGGCAGACATAATGTCAGCATTGTAAAATCTGTATTTAAATGGAAAGCAGAAGAACTAAACTGCAAGACAAGATATGTGGTGGCCTTTAAATATGAAAGTAATCATGCACATTATTTTAAACATGAAGCTTAACAATAGAGAAAGAAAAAGAGCTAAAATCCTCCATGAGGGAAGGCTGGAGAAAGCCTAGAAATGTCTGGTTGTGATCAAATCTTGAAGCTCAGAATTGTATGAGATTCCCACAGACCATGGCAGCAAGGAGGTGATTTGTTAAGCAGTAATATCATAGTCAGTTTACATAGAAGTACAAGCAGGAGGGTAAAGTTCCCATGGGGGGGGGGGGTTACATTGGGCATATCTCCCCTCCTGCAAAACATACGTCTTAAATTTATACAGGACTGTTTTTTACATGGTTCCATGTCACAGTTGTAACAAAAGGAATTCAAAGTTTTAATTCCGCTCACATCTGGAAAGGTATACTGTAGCATTCATGTAGAAATGAGGCCTCTCACAGTACCCATGCAAAGTGGCTTCACCCACTTAGTTAATACAATACTCCAATGTTACTGTTCTTTGGGGAAAGGGAATTTTCCACAGTGGTAACCTCATTTGAAAAGATTGTTTTCATCATTCAATGATAGTCACAAAACCAGCCATCACACAATTTACTTGAAGCCCAAGGGATCACAAGTTTGTAGATAAAATGGTTTCTATCAAATAAAGGGGGAATGATACTACTTGTGAAATTCCACCCTATCTTGAGCTGATAGTGAAAAGAAATTCCCAAAGATTATAAATGCATCAGAAGACCTCAAGTAATTACAGCACAGAAAAGGAACAAGCTAAGTAGGCCTTGCTTTGCTGGAAAGAGATGAATTAATAAAAATAGGTATTAAGAAAAATCTTATATCTCATAACTGCCCTAACAATAACACCATCAGAATTTTACTTCACAGTCACACATAAGTTTATAAGAAAGATAATGTAGAAAGGTGACCAACCCAGATCACACAAAAACACAAGTTTTAAAAGATGTTTATGGCTTTATCAAAAAAAAAATGAAAGACATTAGGGCGTAATTTAGAGCAGTTTATTTTGAAGCACTAATAGTGCTTCATTCTTCTGCACTAGTAGCACTATGATGGTAACGTACAGTTCGGAGATATGCATTAGCCTCATGGTATTAAAGGTCATTAGCAACTTATTTACATGTTTCTGAATGGGAAATTGAAATTGGAACAACTGCATTAAATGCTCCCCCTCCCACCCCATGCAATGCGGTTGTATAGGCACCTACAAACACATATACATTCTGACACATTTACAGTCACATAGACTCCCCGCATACCTCTCAAACTCTTAGCAGAGGGAATCTTTGCAATACCAAAAATAATGAGGGACAAAAGCCTGAACTGAGAGCTTACTCATAAAGTTAGAAAATGGCTGGAATAACTGGGTTTGCATTAGCATGTATTCTCTGAAAGATATGAAGCCTGAAACTTAAATCAAATGTATGTCATTATTTTGTGGCTTCGTACATCAACTATTTGCCATAAAACCACAAATTTTATGAGGAACAGAAAAAACTATGCGGCAAAAGCCTGGACATTCTGTGAAATTCTGGACAGTTGAGAGGTATGAGTCATCCAGACAGTGACACACACACACACACACACACACACACACACACACACACACACACACACACACATACACACACACACACATACACACACACACACACACAGCCTCATAAAATTGTAATGTTCAGTCCTCACTGCTTTGGTACAAAAACAGTGTGATAGAGTTTGCCTTAGAATTATTCTTTCTCACTATTTCAATCTCAGCATAAGGCTGGCAGGCACAACACATAGATACCTTAAATTAACCAAACCCCGGACCGCCACATTTGCATGCAGCTTTATCCAGCAAAACTACTGCAGTCTCACAGTGGTCCTGCTTCATACTACTGCATCAGCAGTCTTTGAATCACTCCCTCGTAATGTATTGAGCAATCCTTTTAGAAGAGAACTGCACAGTGCATTATGTGATTCTGAATAACCTCAATAAATCATCAGCACCACAACCAGGAAGTTCAATTAAATGCACTGTTAAACAAAATGAATAAAATAAAGGAAATAAAAAAGTCCAATTCTGAAGTTAGTTTTGGGAGAGAATAATAGAATGTATAGTAAGGCATATATATGCATCACTATTACCATGAATGTACGCAGTGAAATGGCAAAGTTCATAAGTCAGCTAATAAATTATTATTATATATTTTTTCAGAACAATATATGAATTTATTTCAGAGATAATTAAAGAAAATGAATATGCTTCATCTTATCACTGTATCTCTGTGTGAATTATCCAGTGAGTAACATTCCAAAACTTATGCATGGATCAAAAATATTGCCAAAGCATTTTAGGCTAAAACCAGCTATAAGACAATATCAAAGGAAAGAAATACTATCTTCACCATTGCGAGGACCAGACCTAATACAACCCTTTCTTCATTTATATTCTGATTATAATGATATATATCTTCAGCACTACAACAGAAGGTAGGCCCCTCACTGAAGTAGTATGACCTGAGAGTTACAATATTAATACAATGGGTGTGCAGACAAAGGGAGTCTGTTTCCTCACTGAACAGGCAAATTATCAAACTTGAACTGATTCAGCACAACTGCTTAATCAACAACTTACTGAAACAAAATAAAATGAAACATTTGTTTTTTGCAAGGAACAAGCTCCTCTGCACCCCCTGTTAATTATATATACCAACTCCGACACCACACTAATTGAGGAAATGGCAAATTCCCTGATCCCCTGCACAGAAAAAAAAGCCAGTACATGCAATAAGCTGATTTTTAGTCAGCTGTACCAGCATTTTGCATTATATTTCAGTATTTAATTTATGCCACAAGTTGCATTTACCAGTCATAAACATGAGAAATAAAGTGTTGCTCTGTGAAAGCATTTCAGGCAGCTATGTTTTTGGTCCTAGAGTTTAACATTTTATGACATGGTTATTAATATAGTGGACAGTTGAAGCAGAATCAGGGAAAATAAGATACTCATCAAACTATAGAACAGAGGAGTGAAGCAGATCTTTTAGCCAATAAGAGAAGGGTGCAAAATATTATAAGCTTACTGTCTTAACAGGAAAGTATAGTTAGGCATGTGTAACTTACCATTTCAGTTGATGTTTTACTAGATCACTGTTGCAGAAGTCTAACCTATTTGGGTTGCATCCTGGCAAGAATATGACCAACTAGCCAGCTTTTTAAAGCTTAAGGGCACCTAGAACAATCTCTAACTGCGAAAGTAAAAGGCAGTCATAATGCAAAAAAAGCTTCAGTGCTTTCTTGTCTCAAGAAGGGAGGCAAGAGCCTTGAAAGGTAAAACTAAGAAAAATAAAAAAATATATATACAAAACATGCATACAAGGAGAATATACATCCACACCCTGGCAAAAAAAAAAATAGATAAGTAACTAGAAGGGGGATGGTGCGAGGGGAGGGGTGCTGCAACAGTGATCAGTTAAAACATTTACTGTTACACTCAGTTCCACTCAAACAACCATACTGCATTCAACACCTGATCACTGTTGCAGTAGCCTAAGCTATTTGGGTAGACTACCATGAAGAGGAATACATTTAACAATCTAGGAGCTCCTGGAAATTGGTCGAAGAAAAGTTAATTCAGGACCTGGAGAAGGAATCCAGTCTATAGTATTTTGTCAAAGTGTGAGCAGAAGACCAAGTTGCTGTCTCTAGAAAACATCTAGCGTCCTCCCCTTTCCAAAAATTCCCAGGAGAAGCCATGGCCCTAGCAAAGTAGGTCCTAATTCTGCCTGGAAGTGACTTGTTATGGTGAGAACCACAGAAGAAATAGCACATAGGTGGTAATCCATTAAGTACCGAAGAAGTAATTAGGAACCTGAGGACCCAAGTTGATAGCAATCTCTCATTTGACAACCACGTGGCCAAAGTGGTTAGAAAAACATTTTATATAGCCCACCTAATCATGAAGGGATTCACATCTAGATCAGGGGAGGTCATCGTGCCTCTTTACTCATCCCTCATCAGGCCCATAATTGAGTACAATGCCCCTTTTGGGATGTACCTTACCAGACACCTGCAGCAACTGGAAAGACCCCAAAAGTACCTCACCAAGAGGATCAAAGGACTCAAACAGATGCCATATGCTGCCCAGTTAAAGAAACTCCAGCTCTACTCAGTGGCATACCGCCTGTTCAGAGGCGATCTGTGCCTGACGTATAAAGCCATGTCCAACCCGGAATTAATGGACATGCTACACCTCAGAAAATCCAAATCCCATCGAGCTACACGCTCGAGAGACTTGAACCTCAGCACTGAAATAAATAGGACATGCTGGAGGGACAGATTCATAACCAGAGGCTCCCTTCACTCTGGAATAAAATCCCAGTCCAGGTTAGGCAGAGTCCCTCATTGACTCTCTTCAAGAGGAATCTTGATGAGTGGATGGGAGATCGTAGGTTTACCCCGGGTATCACTTCTGTGTCACTGTTAGACAGATGCACAGTATACTAACCTCAAAAAAGGGCATAGCAAAATTAATTTAAAATGGGTAGTGAAAGCCAAACACATTCTGGCTAGGCTTATAAATGCCCTAGGGCAGATAGCCTAGTATGAACCTATGAACCTATGGAGCAACCATCACAAACTGTCTCCTTTTTTACACACCTTTATTAAATTATCACATAAAACATAGGCAAACATACATTAACAGAAAAGAAAACAAATCATTTTTTAACTTATTTCCATTTAAATACAATATAAATCACATATATTTTCTTTCCAGCTATCATCAGTCCAACATTACAACAAATTGCTGAATTACTGCCTTCCCTTAAACCTCACTCCTCCTCCTGAAAATGATTATGCAAGTATTGTTGCCACAATTTCCATTTACTTCTATGTAATTTGTTCTTTCCCTTTTCTAAAGAGCCCACTTAACAGTTCTTTTATCTGTTTTATAATATTCAATACATCAAATACAGTTTGTATAGACTTTGATTCCCATGTTCTAGTAATTGCTTTCAAGTAATTGCTTTTTCGGCAGCCAACAGAATTAAACTTAATAAGGTTTTACTTTGTCTAGACAATTCAGATCCTGTATCCCAGCTCAAAAGAATCATTTTTTTATTTACAGCTATTTCCTCACCCAATAATTCTAACAAAGTACTCTGCAGGGAATCTTTAAATTCTGACAAATCATTTTACTCCTAAAACATATCTGTGGTTGTCCTTTAGTCTACCTTCACAAGAAAGGTACAGCTGTATAAGTCCAATTTACATGTAACTGTAGATGAATGAATTTCACACTGCCTCAGAAGAACATGGTTTCTGTGACTGTACAAACCCAAAGTGGTAGCTTTCCAGAGCTCAGAATTCTCTCCTGCAACTCCCTGTGATAGGGGATCAGCTAAGCCCCTCCCATTAGGGGAAGACTAGCCCCTGTCACAGGAAGTCAGTTGCTCTGGGTTGTAGTGCCAGCCATCAGCCTGCATTTGTTGACTATAACTTCTAGACTCAGATAAGACCCCTTTAGGAATTTCCTTTAATGTATATACATTTATATATATATATATATATATATATATATATATATATATATATATATATATAGATTCATAGGTAGGTACTAGGCTATCGGCCCTAGGGCTCATACAAAACTAGCCACAAAATGTACCCTGGCTTTCGCCACCCAAGAAAATTATTTTCCTGTGCCCCTGTCGAGCAGAGCTACAGAAGTGATCCCCGGGGTGAATTTCCCATTTCCCATCCAATAATCAAGATTTTTCTTGAAGAGTGCTAATGAGGAGCTCTGTTTGACATAGATAGGTAGTCTGTTCCAGAGTATGGGAAGTCTCTGGGACAGGAATCTATCCCTCCAGCATGTTCTGTTTATTGTGGTGACAAGGTTTAGGTCCCTAGAGCGTGTAGCTCGGAGGGATTGGGATTTCTTTAAGTGGAGCATGTCCAACAGCTCTGGGTTTGACATAGCTTTGTATGTTAGGCAGAGATCACCCCTGAGTAGGTGATATGCGATGGAGTAAAGCTGTAGTTTTTTGAGACGGTCTGCATAGGGCATCTGTTTGAGGCTAGTAATCCTCTTTGTGAGGTATTTCTGTGGTCTTTCCAGTTGTTGTAGATGTCTTGTGAGGTACATACCAAAAGGGGCATTGTACTCTATAATGGGTCTAATGAGTGATAAGTAGAGGGGAACAATGACCTCTTTTTTTCTGGATGAGAATCCTTTTGTGATGAGATGAGCCACGTAGAAGGATTTCCTGACCACTGTGGTGATGTGATTATCAAAGGAGAGACTACTGTCCACCTGTGTCCCATGGTGTCTTATCACATTTTTGGCATTAAGTAGACTACCAGCTATTTGGTAGTTCATGGGTACAGAGTTTTTACCAAAGGGGATGACAATACACTTTTTGGCATTGAGCTTCAGGCCATGGCTTTGACACCAGGTATCTGTCTCAGTGAGGCCCTTTTGTAGTTTGTCCACATCATTAGGAGTTTCGATTATGGCTCCAAGTTTGCAGTCATCTGCAAACATTGTTAGCCAAAGACCTTCTGTGTTGGCCTGCACTTCAGAGAAGTAGATACCAAACAGGAGAGGACCCAGGACTGAACCCTGTGGTACTCCACTTGTCACTGGTCTGATGTCGGATTTGGAATCTGCTACTTTCACAGTGTGGGTTCTGTCCATGAGCCAGTTGGCAACCCATCTTGTGACATAGGGATTTATAGCTAGTTTAGTGAGCTTATCTATAATTACAGAGTGGGGGGTGGTGTTGAAAGCCTTGGCGAGATCTAGATAAGCTGTGTGAACCATTTTACCCTCATCTATGGCTTTGATGACTGCTTCAAAGAAGTCAATCAGGTTTAGGAGACATGATCTGCCTTTTACAAATCCAAACTGGGTAGGGCCCAGAGTTTGGAGATTACCAATGTCTTTGTTTATGAGTTCCATGATGATACGTTCCATGGCCTTGCAGACCAGGCTCGTCAGGCTAATGGGGCGGTAGTTCCCGGGGTCCGTCGTGGCTCCCCCTTTGTGGAGTGGGATAACTGTCACAGTGCGCCATTCAGTGGGTACAAAGCCTGAGGTGAGGCTATGATTGAACATGGTACTTAGGCAAGGATCCAGTTCATTCTGTAGTTCATGTAGAACACAGCCTGGGATATTGTCAGGTCCCATGGATGCTGTGTTATTGGCTTTGGAGAGTGTGTTTTTTACCTGTGCAGCTGTGATTATAAGTGCTTTGGATTCTTCCGGTATAGAGATATATATATACATACGCACATATATATATGGGTCTGCTTTCATTCACTGAAAACTCATTTCACTGAATTTCAAAACATTCACACCAAATCGCTAAAAGCTCAAATCACTGAAAACTCATTTCATTGAATCACATTTCACTGAATGGAAGTACTGTTGGGCAAATAAAAAGTATACTTACTTTTGGTTTTATATTGTTAGTTTTCAGTGAAATGAGATTCATAAATATAAAAGCTAAGTAGGTGCGCCCCCCACACACCCCTAAATATATATACTAACTCCAGGATCGCTCTACAGAAGGGAAAAGGGCATATACATTTTATTTCCCAACAGAATTACATTCAGTGAAATGTGATTCAGTGAAATGAGTTTTCAGTGATTTGAGATTTCAGCGATTTTTTGAGGGTGAATTGAAATTCAGTGAAATGAATTTTCAGTGAATCAAAGTAGACCTATATATATATATATATATATATATATATATATAGTGGTTTACTATCATAAATTCGAAAATCAGAAAAAAATGTGTCTGCATTTTCGGATTTATACATCGGAAATGAACATTTCCGAATTAACCTAAAGTCAAAAACAGCTGTGTATTGTCGAAAATGTCGCTCGCGACATTTACGGCAATACACAGCACTCCCACCTGTCCCATAACTACCTACCTACCTAGCCTAAACTCACAGTTATGCAGGGGGACAAGCCCCCCTGCACCCCCCACACCCCCCTACCTTAATATTCCAACTCCGAGATCGCACTACAGTGAGGAAAGGGATGTATTTGCCTAACCGTACTGTACCGCAATCCCCTCACATGAGCGAACATTAGAATTGCAAATGCACAGTCCATTCGCAATGGTAACGTTCGCTCACATCACCTGCCGAAATATGAAGTATTCGAACATCTGTTGTTCGAATACTTCATAGCCGTGCAAGTGCACGTCGGCATTGTGATAGTAAACCATATATAGTAGCTATTACTGTAGCTTGCAAGCTAGAACAAGGAAAGAATGTTATGGTATACAGTGATTTCAGTAATGCTTGTGGAGTGGTTCATGATTTTGAAAACCTTTGGAAAGAAAGAGGTTACTTGACCTCTGCAGGGACAAAAATTAAAAATGCAGTTTGTGTAAATGAGTTATTAGATGTCCTGCATCTCCCAAGGGAAATAGCTGTTGTTAAATGTGTGGCTCATAGGTCAAATACCTTATTTAATTCAGTAGGAAACACCTTTGCTGACAGAGTGGTAAGGCAGGCTGCTTTGTAAATCCTATTTAGGCTTCTTTTTTCACGTTGAAAATGTACCTGCAACTATGCAGAAAGTGTGGTCTTTTTAGAACCAAGCTTACAACTCTGAAAAGGTAAGATGGATCCATGATGGCTGCTGTCATTCCCCGGATTTACTTTGGTGCCATCCAGATGGAAAGTTAGTAGCATTGTGAACTACCGCAATTGGCATGGGCTTACCATTTGCCTTCTCATCTGGGAAAAAATGCTTCAATAAGACAGATTTTAACTGATTGGTGTACCCCTTATGTTTCATAAGTTGTTCAGCATCATGTGCAAACATGTAATATATGTCTTCAATTTAATGTTTCTAAATCTGTGATTTTTCCCACACAGCATATTATAAAGCTGTGGGGACCTTTTTGTTGTATACAGTGTGACTTCATATTATTACCAATGTGTGCAAGGTTTAAATATATACTAGTTTTGACTGATGTTTTCTCTGGTAGGGTAGAGGCATACCCATGCATCAAAAACAGTGTGGCCTCTGTGGCCAAGAAGATTTTGTATGAGTTTATACTCCATTTTGGGGTATTCATTTTATGAGTCAGATTACTCAACAAATTTGTAAAGTTCTAAATATTCAGATGCAGTATCACTGTCCACACAGACCTCAGGCTTCAGGCAAGGTAGAAAAAAATAATCAAAGTTTGAAAACCAAGTTAGCAAAACTTACTGCAGAAATAGGTCTAAAATGGCCAGAAGCTTTACCCTTAGTTTTATTTACCATCCACAGTGCAAACAGTATACCTAGAAAGTTCTCCCCTCATGAAATATTCATGGGATGCCCTATGAGGATGCCAGCCACGCCCCTACCTGCAAATCATGATTTGCATGTAGTAACAATGTTTACTTGTTGTAAACAACTTATTTCTGTTCTGCAGCATCTTCATGCACAGGTAATCTCTGCCCAGCTCCAGCCTGATCTTGACACAACACATGATGTCAACCCAGGAGACTAGGTGTTTGCTTGCTCCTTCTGCAGATGACATGCCCTCCAACCTCAATGGAAAGGCCCATTCCTGGTGCTCTTCATCACAGCTACAGCCATTAGTCTCAAACGGTCTGCAACATGGATTCATATCTCCCATATTAGAAAACTAGTCCTAAATGAGGGAAGCCAACCCAATCTACCCTCTGCAGTCTTGTCTGATGAACTGGCTTCCTCTTGTTCCAGAAGAAAAAACAGAGAGACTGGTAAGAGAACTGATGACTGATACTGTGAGGACATCAGAAGGGGGCATTTT